>NW_005353324.1:327755-331923 GCF_000412655.1 Myotis brandtii | reverse complement strand
TATATATTAGAGGCCTGGCGCATGAAATTTGTGCATGGGGGGCGGTCCTGCAGTCCAGCCTGCACCCTCTCCAATCTGGGAGCCCTTGAGGGATGTCTGACTGGGATCGGGCCTAAAAGGGCTGTCAGACACCCCTCTCACAATCCAGGACTGCTGGCTTCCAACCACTCACCTGCCTGCCTGCCTGATTGCCCCCTAACCACTCCCCTGCCAGCCTGATTGATGCCTAACTGCTCCCCTACTGGCCCAATTGCCCCTAACTGCCCTCCCCTGCTGGCCTGGTTGCCTCTAACTGCCCTCCCCTGCAGGCCTGGTTGCCTCCAACTGCCCTACCCTGCAGGGCTGGTCCCCCCCAACTGCCCTTCCCTGCAGGCCTGGGTCCCCCCCCAACTGTCCTTCCCTGCTGGCCTGATTTCCCACAACTGCCCTCCCTTGCAGGCCATCTTGTAGTGGCCATCTTGTGTCCACATGGGGCGGCCAACTTGTGCTGGAGTGATGGTCAATTTGCATATCACCTCTTTATTGTATAGGATATAAATATCCTAATAATAAAACCCTAATATGCAAATAGACTGAACAGTGGAACTACTGGTGGAATGACCGGTAGCTATGATGCTCACTGACCACCAGGGGGCAGACGCTCAACACAGGAGCTGCCCCCTGGTGGTCAGTGTGCTCCCACAGGGGGAGCGCCACTCAGTCAGAAGCCTGGCTCACAGCTGGTGAGCACAGTAGTGGTGGCAGGAGCCTCTCCCGCCTCTGCAGCAGTGCTAAGAAGCAGTGAGCCGAGCAGTAAGGAGCAGCGAGCAGGTGAGCGGTAAGAGTGAGGTGTCCCAGACTGCGAGAGGGATGTCCAACTGCTGGCTTAGCCCCGATCTCTGGGCCTAAGCCAGCAGGCAGACATCCCTCAGGGGGTCCCAGGCTGCGAGGGGGCACAGGCCGGGCTGAGGGAAACCCCACCATCAGTGCACGAATTTCATGCACTGGGGCTCTAGTATGTATATAAAAGCATGTGTATAACATATACTTATAATACATGTTACATACATAATGTTATATGGAAATCTTTTGATCAGTGGAATAAATAATGTATTAACTTATTTTTATCTAGTCTATCATTTACCTTTGAATCAAATGTGAGTAGAAGAGAGCTGGGCTACCATTCACAACATTATTCTATTAAAAATAAATAAGGAAAGAAAGAACTTGTCCTTCATCATATGACATAATTAACTTATACTGAAATGCTAATTCATAATTTTTTTCTATTATAATGATTTTGTTTCTTTTCCTAGCTGTTGCATCAATTAGATGGAGGAGGCTCAGGGCCCTCTTTATGTGGCTTAATGAAGAAATACCTGCCTGGCTTTTAAGTATACGGGGATATTTGTGCTTCTTCTGGACAATGGATCATGTTTTGCTTGTGAATAATTAACTTTATTATGACTGAGCAAGCTTTCTCTTTCATGTTGTCTATGAGAAATCATAATCAACTTTGTGGCCCATCTATAAGAATTTTGTAAGCCATGAATAAAATACTGAAATTTTTTCTGATTCTATTTTATCTTGCCATAGTTTGATCTATCTTTGGTGTGTTTCTCTGTGTTATATATCTGTAAAATCCACTTGTTTGGTGCTGTTATATTGTTTAATCACATATTTTGTAACTATTCAATAAATTATATACAACCTAAACAATAGTTGAATAACTTACATCATGAACAATATGTATACTAGGTATTAAGTTACTGGGTTATTCATTTAAGTTATCTATAGACTTTTCTTTTGTGTTGCACTTTAAAAAAATAACTCAAATATGCATACAGTTTCTCTAGTTTCTTAATCCCATCTGTTTTTTATTCAGAAAAGGCGTAAGAAGAAAGGCCAGAAAATGAAAGTATCATAACAGACAGACACAGAGCTTATTTAAGCTTAAATTGTAATAAAAATATTTTAACTAAATACAAATTGCTATTGAAATAGCTTACTAAAATATAGCAGGAGTCCAAATTTTGCATCTGTTGACATATTCTTCCACCTGTGAATTCAAACTGGCTGCATAACAACTTAATCATAGGACACATCTTTAGTCCTTGTAAAAGTAATATTATAATTTAAATAAAGTGTTGGCCTATAAATGGTCCTCTTGCTATGCTACATATGGTGAGTTGAGAGAAAAAAATTGTTACTATAAAATAGGGATACACAAATATTTCTATAAGAGGCCAGATAATGAATATTTCAAGATTCTCTGGCTATACTGTCTCTTTAACAACTACACAAATTTGCAATTGTATCTTAAAATAGGCTAAAGAAAGTAAATAGAAAATGGGCAAAAATGGGCATACTTGTGTTCTAATACAACTTTATTTAAAAAATAATAAAACACGTTGGCTCATATTTGGCTCTTGGGCCATAGTTTTGTTGACATGTGAAATTAAAAGTCTATTTCATTTTTAATAAATCTTTGTGTTGTTTTATTGAAGGAGTTTAGGAAATACAAAAAGCACACAAATAAAAACAAAATTAAGATCACATTCCTAAGAAATAACTCATGTTAACATCATGTTTTTAGTTTAGTACTTTGTTTTTTTTTAACATGCACAAACATAATTATATAATGAATATGCATTTGTTGATAAAAATCTAATTGTGCATATATCCAGTCTATTTTTTTATTTAAAATTATGTCAATATTTGGGAAAGAAGTTGAAGCATGTTTGTGTTTTAAAATGCTCACCCTGTGGTACCTTCACCCACATTTCCCCAAATCCTGTGATAGGTTATTATAGGGTCCTGTACTTCAATTATATTTAATCATCACCATCATAACCATAACCAAATTGCTTACCAAAAAGTTAATGCTATTATACATGCCACACAATAATTTATGAGTATGGATTTTTAATAAGGTAACAGAGAAACTACCAGTCAAGAAATATTAAGGGACCATCATAAACAGCTATGATACCATCAATCTCTGTACTTCTAGTTTCTCAGAGGTATGGGACTTAAAATTCATAATATTCAGCTATTATAAAAAGGATAAATATAGTGTTCTCAAGGACTTATACAGCTACCAGAAATATTTTAATATTTCTTTTGCCTCAGTACTCTCTATAGAAGTCATAAAATTGCCATATATAAGTAATAAAGTTTTTAAGGTTTTATTTGTCATTTATTCCTCTAGATAGAAAAGTATGGGGGAGTGACATCAATGCTCTCCATGTGTATACATATAGGCAGGTTCCTTCTCTTCAAGGGACCTGGAGAAATGCTGATTATTGAGATATTGGTAAAAGAAATAGTCTGAAATTTTGATGTAGATTCTGATTTTCATAGAGGTAATATTCAAGACTTGGTAATGTTTTAGATAAATAAACTAATTAGGGTACAATCAACAATAATAAAATTCAAAAGTAAATGCAAAGATGTGATTATATCAGAGAGATAACTTCAGGTACCAGGAATAAAGGAAGATTTGAGGAAGTTCTATAAATTTTCTTAAACTTTTTCATTAGAAGATAAGATTGCTTTGCATTGCCTCATCAGTATTTGGGAAATGCCTTCCATAATGTCCACCCAGAGAAACAGTTATAACCCTTATCATTGTTGTTCTAATTGTTAAGATAAACTAAAAACATTCTGGGGCACAAAAAGAAAGTTTTTTATCTAAAAATTTAGAATTGTTTAAATCATGAATATCTTAAAGTAGGGAGCCACTGCAGCAACCACACGGTCACCAGAGAGTAGAAGAAAATATGGCTATACTGAAATATTCTAATGCAATATAGAGATGATGTACCATAGAATTGTACACTTGATACCTATATAATCTTATTAACCAATGTCACCCCAATAAATTTAATTTGGAAAATGTTCTTGCCACTTAAATTTCAGAACGGCCATAGCTTAGTGGCAAAATCTTCTGACAGATTTTATCTAGAGAACACTTAATATCCTTCAACTGCCAGTCAGAAATTTTGATCTGTATCTAATACAATCAATCTCACATTGATAATTTAGGCTTAAGAGTTTTCTTGGCTGAGTTTTAAACTTTTTAATATCCTTTCTAAAAAGGCTCATATGACTGTAAATCATTTCAATTTAATTCAGTTCAAAATGTTAATTGTTCCCACTGTCAGCATGGTACATTTTGAATATATAT
>NW_005353324.1:325777-327702 GCF_000412655.1 Myotis brandtii | reverse complement strand
ATATATATATATATGCGCACAGAGACCATAACGGCGTAACAACCGGAACGACCGCTCGACCAGTTGCTATGAGGTGCATTGACGACCTCTCGGTTCCTCCGCCCGGCCCGCAGGCTATGATCGCAGCATGGCGAACAGGGAACCATAGGAAACCAGGGTGGTGGCGGGGTGGGACTGGGGCCTGGCGAGCGGGCAGAAGATGGCCCTGATCACAAGCATGGCCTAGGGACCCTACCCGCACACGATTTCATGCACTGGGCCTCTAGTGAATAATAAAACTTCAGTATATACTGGCACTAGGAAATGAGTTGTTATTGTCTTGGGTTAGTATGGCTATTGAAACTCAGAGACATAAAGAATCAAGAAGAAAACAATTTGTTACACAGAAGTCTTATTTTAGTTTTGAATTAGGAAATACAGTTCTGTTGAGGAACATTATATTGAGTTAAGCAGTGAGGGTTAATGCAAAGTTTATTCTGACCAGAAACAGAAAATAGAAACGAGCACAAATCAAATCAATGCAAACATTTGTAATGAAGGAAAAACACACTGTGACCACACTCTTAATTTCCCTTGTGTAGCAAGTGAGGGATCTGTCATGTAGGGTCATCCAAAGCATGTGACAAGTGCAAAGCAATTTAGCAGACTGACAGTGGTAGAAACCAACTAAATATTTAATAATGGAATATGTTTGTACTACCTGCCAACCCAATGTTCTCTCTTGTGGAAGAATGATATTATAGCGGACCCTTGTCTGATTCCTGCATTTGGAGAAGGCCTGCCCTGGTGGGACATGAATGTTGTACATTTATTTAGAGAGACTTCTGGGGAATAAAAGAAATAGGAATCCGATTCTTTAGGTATTTTTCACAGGGGCTCAAGGTTACCTTACAATATTTACCTACATTGGTGATACCGCCTACATCCCAATGCCAACTGTTATGGATGGGTTTCCAGTCAAAAATCTGTTTAACTGACATAATAATTTTTAATTTTATTTATAAAATTTTCTTTCATAGACTGCCATAATATGTTCCTTTATATTAGCCATTATCTAATATATTGAAGAAGAAGAATTTCAACCGAACTTTTTATCTATCTTTGATATGCTACTCTTTGCTCTCTTTCTTGAATACTCCTGTCCCCTAACAGCAGGATACTATTTTGATTGTCCATTGCTGAGAATAATCACTATAATGCTGTTAAGAGGTCTTTAGCTAACTCCCACAATGTGTTTCTCAAGAAATTGATGAAGGTATCTTTTGTATCCTTTTGGGTTACAATGAGTAACTCAAAAACTATTTGAAACCTGGTGAATGTGGGCACTAAGTGAAGCAGCGCGAAGTAAAATCCCATCACAGAAAGAGTTGTTTAGATGTTATCCACTGTCCAACCTGCCAATGCCCATTTACTGCTTTGCCATTGAACCCTCCTGACTGTTATATTTGCAACAAATAATTTCTAAGCAGCATTATCAGGGGTTGAGTTGATATAAAATCTTACCCACAATAACATTTGTAAAGATAGGCTAGACTCTACCTACTCCTGGCCTATTTTGTCATTTTATTTCCCTGAGAGAAAGAGGTTGGAAAGCCAAAAATGACAAAAGTCTACTTTATGTTTATTTAACTCTATTTTAAATCTATTTAGTAATTAGACTTCTTCCTTTTACAAAATACCATCAAAATTTGCCCCTGCATGGCCAGTGTTGCTCAGTGGTTGAGAGTCGACCTATGAACCAGGAGGTCACAGTTAGAATCCAGTCAGGGTACATGCTCAGGTTGTGGGCTTGGTCTCCAGATCTTAGGGGGGACATGCAGGAGACCGCTAATCAGTGACCTTTTACAAAATACCATCAAAATTTGCCCCTGCATGGCCAGTGTTGCTCAGTGGTTGAGAGTCAACCTATGAACCAGGAGGTCACA
>NW_005353324.1:321188-323521 GCF_000412655.1 Myotis brandtii | reverse complement strand
CAGTAGCCCACTGTTTCTTCCAAAATCCATTTGTTTTTTAATAGGAGTGAAAAATATTCACATGTGGTGTGGACTGTGGCTCCTATATCATCTGGTTCTTTAAGAATGTCACTAGTATCTATCATTCCTCTTATAAGCACTATTGATTCTGATTTACTATCTTTACTGGTGATGGAAAGGGCAATATCATCTCAAAAAATTCTATTTGACCTCCCTTACTATGGTAGCTCTCAAAAAGTCAATGGTTATTGGGTTAGTTAACAAGTATGTCAATTCCAAGTATAAAAGTCAAGACTCAGGAAATAACCCCTCGTGGGGCTGTATACCCAGTGTATCCAATGTTAACCACACCTTGGCCAGAACTCCATTCGTTACCTGTCTCATGTACTTTTAATCCATTAAAGAGCTATAATGACACTTTAGGTTCTTGAATGTCAATGTCAACATATGTCTGTATTTAACATTTCTCAAAATATCTCATCATTTCCCTTTTCCTAGTATGTGATGACATAAGTAAGACTATTTGAGGGAGGACTCAGGGAATCATTACTATATACTTATGAGATAGGATTGCAAGGGAATCCCATTCTACTTTTTCATGGGGTCCTAGCCTCTAATTTAGTTAATGGTTTTGGGGTTTTAGGCAGGGATTTCAATTTATTTTTAATTGGTGTGGTTAATAGCCCTCAGCTTCCTAATCACTCACTCTTCTTTTTAATTGTAAAGATTGAGGAGCACTCTTGTTGTTTGTCCATCAAGGAAGCATGATTGGTCAAAGAAAGAAATTGGATTTTGATGCAGGCACATCATGGGCTTCATCTAGTCTCATGGGAGCTTTAGAACTGGAAGGGCCTTATGATATTCTCCTAATGTGGGACCGGAAGCCATGCATTTCTGTCTCCACATTGACCAGTCATTCTACACAATATGCCTCTGGGGAACAGAAGAAAGCTTTGTGGAGGCGGCTTTTTTCAGGCAACAGTAAACTCCAGGCAGTGTGTGTGTGTGTGTGTGTGTGTGTGTGTAGTGGAGGGTAGGTGGACAGTGAGATTCAGCTATCAACATTTTCAGAAGCTAAAGGCAAATGGTTCAGTCCTCAAAAAAGAGTATGGTCTGAATTTTTCTATAAAAGTCTTAAGTCCAGACCATAAAAAAAAATAACTGGTAAAAAAAAAAGTTACATTAAAATTAAGGCTTCAGATATTAGATAAGGTAAAATAAAATCACTAAGAGAGGTTAAAATGCATAAACATGCAAAGGATAATAAATGTCCAGAATGCATGATTTTTCTCCCAATGTTAAGGCCTTCAGATCTGACATACAGAACTTTTCATAGTAAGCTTCTGTACAGCATTTCCAGTTATAATCAATGCCCAGCCACTCTAATCAAATTTCTGTTCCTTCAACTTTATAATTTGTTCCTTTGCAAATGTTATTCACTTTGCTTGAACCGAACTATACCCTTCATTGCTGTGTTCATAGTAAGCTTCATGATTTACACTATTCTCTCAAATTCTTCAGCTCAACAATTTGCTTTTGAGTTCCCATTCATATTTGTACCTTTGCTTATTGAAAAATATTCTGATAGCTAATCCACAGGACCTGGCATACATTGTAAATAACAGTATGCACCCTTTCTGTTTCATATACTATCACTGTTTCAAGTTCCCAAAATTATTTATGACTTACTGTTAGAGAGAGTAGTTAGTTATTCATGTTTAGGAAAGCCAGGAAGCTCTTTGCATTGCTTTTTTGCCATCTACATCATATCATTCTACCATCAATATTTGCAAACTAGATGCCCAGTGCTCAAAATTCGTGCACTCAAATGGGTCCCTCAGCCCGGCCTGCACCCTCTCACAGCCCAGGAGGCCTCGAGGGATGTCCAACTGATGGCTTAGGCCTGCTCCCCGAGGGAAGTGGGCCTAAGCTGGCAGTCGGACATCCTTAGTGCTGCTGTGGAGGTAGGAGAGGCTCTCGCCACCACCACTGCTGTCCCCAGCCGGGAACCTGGCTCAGGGCTTCTCTGGGCTCATGGCTTCTGGCTGAGTAGCACTCCCCCTGTGGGAGCACACTGACCACAAGGAGACAACTCCTGCATTGAGCATCTGCCCCCTGGTGGTCAGTATACATCATAGTGACTGGTTGTTCCACTGTTTGGTCAATTTGCATATTAGCCTTTTATTATATAGGATAGGAGATCCTTTATTTTGATATACAGGGTGGGGCAAAAATAGGCTTACAGTTGTGAGTATGTGAAACACAGAGTTTATTCTTCTACTATTATTTAGTAATTATTGTATTATTTTCCATACAAACAACTATAAACCTAT
>NW_005353324.1:291634-320906 GCF_000412655.1 Myotis brandtii | reverse complement strand
ATATTACTATACGATGTAGGAAGGTAAAAATATTCAGAAGTCCATAATGGTTTGGGTCTACATGTTTCATGCAGTACTTAGATAAGATTTTACACACTTTTGTTTATTCCTCCCCATTACATTCCTATATCCCTACACCATGCTCTTATTATCTTTGTACATTTACTTCTTATTTATACTTCGTTCTTGTTTCTAATCTTTTTTGGTTAAGAGGCTGTGAGTGTCTTGACACTTAACCACAAACTACAGTGTATGTTATATTAATATTAAAGATCTAAAGTGATTCATAGCTCCAACCACATTGTTAACATTTTTGGAAGTTGATTCACCATGGAAAGTGTATATTTATGCATGTGGGTGAGTACATTTGTGAATTATGTACTTATCTGATAAAACATACTATGGCAGAGTAATCTATGATTATCATCTAAATTGGAAATATGGAGAACTGAAAATAAATGAATAGTAATTTAAAAAGTTACCCAGGATTCAGGAACAAAAGCGACCAGAGAAAGTGAAAGAAGAGTAGTGTCCCCTTCTTCCCAATTATACTTTTTCTATTATGAAGGTTTCAATTAGATAAAATAATTGACTTTACATTGTAAAAGGAAGAAAGCTAGTGTTATTCTCTAAGTGCTTCATCTACAACAATGAAGAGCCTTTTTTCTTCAGATTTAAGGGGAAAACAATTATCGAGACAACCTTGAATCTTCTCTCCAAATTTATGGGGTCATGGTGAACTCATTTGTAGGAATAACAGAATAACAGAATCTGGAATTTGTGTTGTGGTTGACACACCTACAAAGTGTAAAATGAGTTTACTTTTCTTATAGGGGACTTGTTCATAGGGTACTTGCAGAATTCAAGGCTGTATTTGCACTTAAATAAGTATTTGTTCCTGTACTTTCTGGGTCCCAGTTAATGCTGAACTTTGGAATACATTAGGTTTTGGAGTGTGGGAAAAGTATATACAAAATATGATTATTTTAAAGGAATGGATTAGGTTAGGATTTTAACTACATACAAAGATGGAAATAAATATGATGAATTTCAAAGTTACCCACTGGGATAGAATACTATAATGTGATTATCAATATGCATTACTTTATGAATGATTGCAGATTTTGTTGATTTGACTACTCTTGTCAAGGCACTTCAGAGCATAATTGATTAAAATGTTGCATAATTTCATAGATTCTATGAGTTACTCAAATTTCAGATTGCTCTACAACTCCAGAAACAAAGTTCCCTGATGCAATGTGTTTTGCCCAATTCACTGTACCTGATTGAGATACATGCTTCACTTATTGAACTGAATACTTCATAGACTAAGATTTTATAGTTTTTATCAATGGAAAATACATTTGCATCTTTTTGTTTTTCTAGTGGAGAAATTAGAGTATGGAAAAAATCCTCTTTGGAAGGCAAGCTTTAGTGTTAATATGACTATCATTTTTATTGCCATTATTTTTACTTTGTTAAGGAGTTTTCCAGGCTCATAAACATTGTCAGCAGTGTAGTTCTCGAACAACAAGAACAGAAACAGTTTTCAGACCAACCTGATGATATTAGTCCTCCCATTTAAGCTTGTTAGGAGTGAATATATGTGCATTAAAGTCCTTTTTTTTTTCAGTGTTGCTTCTTTTCACTGCACATGAGACAGATTGTTTCTGAAGCATACATTTTCTTAATTAGAATAATGCTTTAAAATATTTTTAAAGTAATAAAAATAAAATGATAATCATTTTCCTTAAATAAATGCCAACATGTTTATGTTATGGTGTTGTTTCTGTATCTTGAGATTTTTGGTACATAACAGCAGATCTTCAGATTGGTAGAAAGAGACCACATATATATTTGGCAAGACTAATTTAAGTTCCTATTTTATACATCAAAGCAGATAGAAACTTAGCTGAAGCTCTCTGGCAAGATGGAGAAAGAGAAGTAAAGATAACATTTAATACACTTTCTCTACTTTTGACTAGTTTTAGATTTTCAAGAGTCTTGATATGATGAACGATTTTTTAGTTATATCCTCTCTCCAGAATCCCCTATTATTCACACCTCAGATCACCCACAACTCAAAAGAAACCTCACAATGGATAAAAGATATAAGAACATACAGTTGACAGAGGAAGAAACCTAAAAGGCCAATAATCAAATATATAAATGTTGAACCTTACTACTAATCATTAAGTATAATATAATAGTAAAGTGGTATTTCTTGCTGAATAAATTCACAAGAAAACAAATGGCTAAGATTTGGAAAATAAACAGGAGAAGAGAAATTCATATATTTTAGAAACAGTAGAATTGATAATTATATACCAAAATAATTAAAAATGAGCAAGTTAAGGGAAAAAGGCATGTAACCTACAACAACCAATTCTTCTTTTAAGTGTCTACCCTAAATCATTTCTTATGCTTTCAAAAGGAAACATAAGAAAGTTTATAGTATCTCTGTTTATAAAGTCCAAAAAAACATGGAAATCTTAAATTTCCCTCAAAGGTGAATAAAGTAATTACATTTTACTTTATTGTAACAGTGAAATAAAAGTAATTAAAATGAGCTCTAACTATATGTATGCCTGAATCAATGTTAAAGACATAAGTTCAAGTTTAAAAAGATAGATGTCAAAGTATGAAACACTATAAAAATGGGACAATTATACAAGAATTAAAGCATAAAACAAATTTTCATATTTATTTATTTATTTTAAAATGTATAGAAAGTAAAAATGTAAAACTTTTGTCTTAGAATGAATCACTCTTCTCTTACGTTAGGCAATGCCTCTTTGGAGGTTGGATAGGGAAAATGAGTTAGAATGGGAAATTAGCAGTACAATTTTTTTAACAGCAAGTGATCTGATACAAATATCCACTGCTAGATATAGGCTATGTTTGCCTGTTCTCAATGGTATGCTCAAAGTAATAAATGCAATTAAAAATAAATGAAGTTAAAAAAAAACCCAAGAAAAAAGACCATCTGTTGACTTTGTAAACCACCCCAATGTTTTTCTATCTCTTCCCACCTCTGTATAGGGGATTCTTAGTGAAGTTGAAATATCTTTTTTTTCTGTCTTTCTGTCTTTCTGTCCCAGGAATGTGCTTTTTGACTCATTATAACATGAATATTATCTCAACACTACACAAAATGTCTTCACACTCAATTACTAGTGAGCTTATTGTGAAGTCTGCTGCACATGAGTGATCTACTAAGAGCATTTAATTCATTGACCTCTGTATAGGGGATTCTTAGTGAAGTTGAAATATCATGATTTACACTCTTCTCTCAAATTCTTCAATTCAACAATTTGCTTCTGAGTTCCCATTTGACTCATTATGACATGAATACTACCCCAACACTACACAAAATGTCTTCACACTCAATTACAAGTGAGCTTATTGTTAAGTCTGCTGCACATGAGTGACCTCTTAAGAGCATTTAATTCATTAACACTTCCCTGACTTGTACAATTTTGGCCACATTTTATCATTCTTTACTTGACAATTAAGTTACTATTTCTGATATACTCCCTGGATCTTGCTGCTCTCCACTCTCTCTGTACACAATCTCATTTATTTTTAAATCTTTACAAAAATAACCAGATGCACTCATTTCTCAAATTTTCAGATCAAGCCCAGACCTTTCTTCTAAACTCCATGTATTCAACTACCTATTGACATCTCCCTATGTATGTTTTACATTTTTCTCAAGCTTAGAAAGTCAATAATTAACTTTTATTATCTCATTACAATTTTTTTCTTCCTCTTTGTTTACCCCATGTAGTAAATGTTACTCCTTACACCTAGTAATAATGCTAGAAATCTTGACACATCAATTTCTTTTACCCTCCTACATCAAAATCCACATCCAAAATATATTCCTCATGCCACCTCTCTCCATCTACCCAAACCACTTAATGCGTGTCAATGTTGTCTCTAAACTTCTGCTACCTACCTTGGATCTTCCCAATTTATTTTACATGTAGCAGCCAGAACATAGTTCCTCATGTGATACAGCTTTAATCATATCCCATTGCAATTTGGATCACAGCTAAATTCATGGCCAATAAAGATTGACTGTAGGAGATTCCTTCTTAGTCTCAATACTCATTTCAAATTCATTTCCTTTTCCTCATTATTTTTCAGACACACCAATACTCTCTCAGTTCCTTGAGCACATCATGTTTCATCCTTCATAGAGGCTTGCTCATAAAATTCCTCCTACTAGAACCCTTGCTCCCATACCTGGATCAAATTAAATCTTATTTATATGTCAATTCTAGTGAATATATGTCAATTTTCAATTCAAGTGACATTGTTCACTGAAAGATTAGCTGGCCCCTATTATGTTCTGTCATACCTCTCTGTTCTTTCCTTTATAGCCTTTGTTACTGTTTATAACCAGATTTTATTTTCAGTGTATCCTAGCTTTTATTACTAGTTTAATGCCACTGGATGACACTAACATTATAAAAACAAAACCATAAGCAAAATTTACTGTTCCTTGACTTTATGTTGACTATATAATTGACATATATAATATTCTCTAAGTTTCAGGTGTATAAAATTTTGATTTACACATTTATATATTTCTAAATGATTACTATTATTGTTAGCTATGCCTATATCATGATCACATTATAACCGTGTGTGTGTGTGTGTGTGTGTGTGTGTGTGTGTGTGTGCGTTGAGAACATTTAAGATCTCTCTTAGCAGCTTTCAAGTATAAAATTGACTACAGCGATTTGGGAGAGCTTAGTTGGCTGTTTGTGAATGGTTGTTCTTAAGTTTTATTTTCTCTGATTCAAGTGAATTGACTGTGGCTTAAGTTTTGGTTTGCTTACTAGGCTACCAAGGCATTAGAGCCACCCCAGTGACTGGCCTCCATGTTTGACTACTTTAAAAAAAGTTATTATGTTATTCTAGAGCTGGTTGTTCACATGCTGCATTTTAGGAAAACAACAAGATTTTTAAATAGTATTAAGAAATGTTTTTGTTTTTCTGTATGTGTGTGTGTTTGGTGTATGTGTGTGTGTTTTGTTGCTGTGGGTGTATGTGTGTTTTTTGCAAAGAAATACAGGCAATTTTGGAGGAATTTCATTTTCTTTTGTTTGGGGTATATGTTCTCTCTTTTTTGACAAGTTGGTCTGGTGTCCTTGTATCAATTCAAATTCAATTAGGCAGAATTTTTATTGTGAATTTATTATTTTTCATTCATATTAATAAAACCTAAGATAAAAATAATGGTGACATAAGCATAATTTAAGTTCATTAAATCATTTTTATAACTTAAAATTTCCCTTCAATTTCAACTTGAAAAAAAAAGTTTATTCATATAAATTTCTTTTTACTTAACAATAGCAACAACACCAAAGCTCTTCTAGGTACAAAAGGTGTTTTAATATTCAACAGCAATTCCCTTTATATTTAAAGATAATATGAATCTCCAATTCCACAGATGTCAAAAAAAGACATTATAGGAAAATAAATATCCACTTTTACTTATAGTTAGAATCAAATTAGGTCCTTTTGAAAACCGCTAAGACTAAAATCTCAACTTCTGAAAAAGCTTATGGCAATTTGTCATTTCAATTATTCACCCTATGCTATCTAAATACAAGTATGGCACTAGCAATCTCTAGAATCTTTAGTAACACATTTTGCTTTTGATTACATGCTTTGTTGTTGGCTTTGGTGGGTGATATTTACTTCTGTGTTAAAGTTTCTTATTAAGAGAGTTGTTAATAATGGCTGATCACTTCAGCCAAAACTCCATGGTAAGAGCATTCACTGGAGAACATTGTAATCTTATTTTCCCCCTCAATTCTTACAAATTTATTTTAATGTGTAATAGGCTCCCATAGTAATATTTTGAGAGTTTTAAAAAAATTCATGTGGCCATTAACTACCCATTTCAAGAAAACTTTTCTATATTGTAACTCAGGGGAAGTATAAGAAATTATCAAATGTTTAAAAATGGAAAAAAAACACACACACATGTATGGAAGTGTCAGGTTTTCTTGTCATCAGCTGTGCTCTGTGAATGTAAAGTGTTTGCTTAGACTTAAAGTAAAAGGCCAGGGCCTAAAAAACTCTAGTAAATCTCCTATATTTTCTAAATTCTCTAAAATCTCCTATAAATCATTCACAAATTAAAATGGTATAGATTTTAGGAATCAATTTGGAGAAAACCCAGCAATCTACAAATTCAACTTGTATGAATTTAGCAAATATTAAATTGGCTTGCTGGTGGCTTTAACCCTCATATGCTGATTTAGCATTATGCAAATATTTCCAGAAAAAATGGGAAACGCATCAGGAACTTAGTTTTGTAAAGATAATTTTGAAGAAATCATTCAAATACATAAGGCTATTTTTAAATTACAAATTAATATTTATTTGCATTAAGGGGATTTTTTTTTAAAAATGAGTAAACCCTAGTTTTAATTACATGGCTTATTCTTACAATTATTAAATTGTTGTTTTAACTAACTTTATCAAGCAATCACAACTCTCAGGCAATTTCAACCCTGCCAAAATACAAACCAACAAGATAGATTTACCTAACCGCTTAAACAAAACTGACAAAATTTATGAAACAATGGCCTTCAAAACATATCTGGCCAGTGATCCGTAAGACTGGAAAACAAACAAGGTGAGCGTATGAATGACACAGTCTGAGAAAGTTTCTAGGCTGGGGAATAGGGTATGCAGGTGAAAACTGGTAGACTTCCTGAATTGAAGAGATAGACCTGCATTTCCTGGTCTAGGTGGTTCTAATGAACAGGGCCAAGTGCGGAATAGAACAGAGCTCCACCGAGAGATAACTTCAGGCATATCTAGATGTCTAGATATGTCCCCTTGGCATATTTCACTGACTTCTGATCAGGGCAAGTATGCAAGAAAACTAATGAAGGCTTGGAAAAGAACCATCAGAAAAGATTAAAGATACGTGCACAGTACTCATACAGTTCTAAGAATAGTGCTTATTCTCATCATAGATGCAAAACCTCTTAATTCACAGGACATTGTGTAGAGGGCATGGACTGGTAGTGCCTCAATAATGGAGTATAACAGCCATAGCCTGACATGGCTATGGGTCTCACAAATCATAAAACCAAAACCCCCAAATCAAACTCTTTTTAAGTAACTTAACAGCATATCAGAACAAATTCCAAGAATAGGAATTATAGCATGATCACCAGGAAGATGAGTATTTATCACCAAAAGAAGTATATTACTTAAGTCCTTAAGACAGAATGAAAATGACAATGAATAAAAATATTGATCCCCACACAAATGAATGAAGAGTAGTGGAAGAGGTAGCTATGTAAATATATAAAATTGTTCTTAATATTTAAAAATATTTTTAAATAAATGATTCTTTCAACAAAATAAATAAAAATGTTGAATGAAGTTTATAACATGCTAGAGTCCTGATGCATGAAATTCATGCAAGGGGCTTGGCTCTCGCAGCCCCAGCTTCATCTGGAAGGTTGTTTGGCTGTCCAGTCTAATTAGCATATTACGTTTTTATTATTATAGATAAGTGAAGTGTAAGGCATAAGTAAAATGTATGACAAATTAGCACAAAAGACAGGAGAAAAGAAATGGAAGGGTATTATTATAAGGCTCTTATGCTCTGTGTGAAATGGTATGATACCATGTGAAGGTAGAATCTAAAAAGTTACAAGTGTATATTGTATATTTCACAAATATTTCATAACTTGCCAAATGACGTTGATGTTTTTTAAATATTAGATCAACATTCAGTAGCCAAAATAATCACAAATTGGTCATATTTCCTCCTTTGTGTAAAGTGATGGATAACTCCTGATAAAATTTTAAAATATTATCTTATTGATGTTTGTGATTGAGTTTAGACTTTAATTTCCCTGTTCATATTACTCTTGTTATGACTTCCTATCAAGCTGGCCTCATGAGATAGGCTGAAACTGTCACCTCTTTTGTAACCCTTGGAAGTATTCGTTAGATTTGTGCTTATCTTCCTCTGTATTGGGTAAAATTTACTACATTCTTTCTGTTAAGACCTTTAAATGCAAATTTAGTATCATTTTAAGGTCTAGGTTATTTAGAGTTTCTATTCTTAATTGTGTTAGTATTGGTAAATTGTATTTTTTATGATGTTGCAATTCCATTTATATTTTCAATTATATTGGTATAAAATATTTTTATAATAGGCTTTTCATATCTTTAATATATGTAGATATGGATATATCCTTCATTTTAAATTCATTTCATTGATGCTTTTCACTAATGCTTTTGTGATCGTTGTAGCCACTTATTTTATGATTTGTATCTTTTACAACTAATTCTAGATGTTAATCCTTTTTGTTGTGTCCTTGTTTTATAGTTCATTAATTACATCTCTCTATTGATTTTGTTTCTTTATTCAAACTTTGAGGAGTTTTCATGGATTTTAAAAATTTTTGTGTTATGGCATGATTTTTTTTAATCTTTACTTCTTAAAATTTTAATTCTTTAATTTGTACTCTTTTTAAAACTAGAAATAATGCTGTAATTACTCTCTTTTTCAGCTTTTCAGAATATTTAATTATCACCTAAAATTCAGTGACAGTAGCTTGCTTTTCTTAGAATGACAACCATGCTTTACCAGGTAGGCACTGGGCAGAAGCAGGAAAACTAGTATTTTTGGCTTATCTCTCTTGGTTGAAATATCATCTCTATGAGTGAGTTGGTTAAGAAGGATAAATTCCCTAGTATACTTGAGGAGAGAGCAGAAGCTCTATTCTCTTGGCCTTTCTCACCTGGAATTTAGTCTCTGTAACATGGAGTTTGTGGAAATGAGAAATGGGGTGTTTGTCCCTTCTAGTGAAATAGCATAACCTTGACTCTGAGCTAGGGGTTGAGGGAACCTAATGCTAGCCATACCTACTCAGAATGAAGCTTTGGTCACATTGACCTGAGGTTATGGAGCAGGAAGTGGATCACGGCTCCCCAAATCCACCAGCCATGCCCCCTAAAATCTTGCTCCCAAATGAGGCCCTCCTGCCATATCCTGACACCCTGCCCTTTAATCAACTTTCTGCACCTGAGTCCACAAGCACCCTGTCCCTGTTGGTCTCGCCCCACCCTGCGTTTCCACAACTCATTCCTTCCTTTGTGTCTCTGTCTGACCCTGGGACACAGATCCCTGCCCCAGCGGGGACCCAGCAGCAGTTGTGCTCGTGTGCCATGGACTCTCATACTAAGATTTAGTAGAATTTCTTGAATACAGGCTTCTTCATTTGGTGTATGTCCTTAGGACAATTTCCAAAGACTTTCATTTTATACACTAGAGGCCTGATGCATGAATTTGTGCACGGGTGGGGTCCCTGTGGGTGGCCTGCAGGGATGGGGCCAAAACCCGCAGTCTAACGCCGCCTGCAGCTCCTCCCTGCCACTCCCGCTCATCTTGGTCCCACTGTGCCTTCTGTAGGCTCATGCCCAAACAGTCCGGATTGGAAGAGGCTCCTGCTGCTGCAGCAGCGCTCACCAGACATAAGCCCTGCGTCTGGCGCCCTCCCAAGGGGAGTGGCCTGCAGAATCAGGCTGAAACCAGCTCTCCGACATTCCCCAAGGGGTCCCGGATTGCGAGAGGGCGCAGGCCAGGCTGAGGGACCCCACCAATGCAGATTGGGCCAGAGAGGGACCGCAGGAGGGCTCCAGGGCATGTCCAGCCCATCTCGCTCAGTTGCGATCAGCTAG
The DNA here is from genome assembly GCF_000412655.1 of Myotis brandtii. Taxonomy (NCBI): domain Eukaryota; kingdom Metazoa; phylum Chordata; class Mammalia; order Chiroptera; family Vespertilionidae; genus Myotis; species Myotis brandtii. The sequence goes on along the minus strand of NW_005353324.1, from coordinate 311,171 downwards.
ACCCCAGCAGCAAGCTAACCTACCAGTTGGAGCATTTGCCCCGTGATGGTCAGTACACATTATAGCAACTGGTCGACTGTCTGCCCCCTGGTGGTCAGTGCATATCATAGCGACTGATCAACCAGTTGACTGTCTTCCCCCTGGTGGTCAGTGCACATCATAGTGAGCGGTTGAGCAGCCTTAGCATATTATTATGCTTTGATTGGTTGTTTGGTTGCTCTGCCATTTGGTCTATTTGCACGTTACCCTTTTATTACATGGGATAACTTTTAGATGTTATGGTTGTTTCATTCAAGAGCATATCCATGGAGCTCTTCACACTGCTGTTCATGACGTTACTTCCCTATTTTTCTTTTCTTTCATTTGTACTTTGATATTTTCATTGGCCTGTTTGCTTTTCACACACACACACACACACACACACACAACTCCTGTAGAGAAGAGGTTGTTAAACTACTGCTCATAAACCAAATCTGCCCCACTGCCTAATTTTGTAAATAAACTTTTATTGAAACACAGTCATCCCATTTGTTTACTTGTTGTCCATGCCCACCTTTGCTGTCTTTGTGTCACAATAGCAACAATAGCAGAGATGAGTAGTTGTGACAAAGAACATAGGGCATAAATATTTGCTATCCTGTCCTTTCCAGAAAAACATATGGCTAGACTATTTCAGTGAATTTTTATTCTCCCATCTTCATTCACTTTTTTTTCAACTACTTGGTTTATATTATATAATTTAAAAAATTTCCTTCCATATATTAAAAATTGTTTTATGATATTATATATATATATATATATATACACACACACACACACACACACACACACACACATACATTGCTTTGCTCATATTACTTTTTCTAATGTTTTTTTTTGGTGGTGGTGATGGTGGTGGTTAGGGCATTTTCTCAAGCATTTCCCTCATATTAATTACATGGATGCTACCTTTTTTAAATTCTCAAACAATTAAAAATTATTTTTCCCTGACACATGAGTAATATTTTAACTGGGAATAGGACTCTTGGGTCTCTGTCCTTTAATTTTTATTCTATATGGTGCTGTTCATTTATAGCCTCCTCTGCTTGCAAAGAAGAATTTTGTGGTTAAATTGTCTTTCTTTAATATATTTGTCCTCAACTTGTAAGATCATTCGTGTTAATCTTTAATTCAAACATTTTCCTACTGATAATCATTAATATAGACATTCCATTTTAATTTTTACTTTGTTTTACATTAGTCTTTCCTAAACCTCATGGAAGATTTCCAATATGCAGTCAATGCATTATTTACACAGTGAACATTTTTTCCTACTAATTGAGTCAAATTTTATTTCTCTCTACTTTTTTTATGCAGGCTATATGTTCCATATTATAACTCATATATAAGTACACCAAGTCATTTATCTTTTCACTCATTTTCCATCTTTTTCCATTTTTTTTTTTTGCTATGAATTTTAAGGTGCTTTTTCCACTTGAAATTGCATAAGACTTAACTGGTTCTTAATGGTGACCATCTCACTCCTATTTTTTTCATTGAATTTCCAACTCAAAATCCTTGATCACAGTGCATGACAATATTTCATCTATTAATGCATTTCCCTTAAAAATTCAATTTTGTCTTTGTATTTAAATTTCTCATGTGGATTTTCTATGAGTTCTACTTCAGTAGAAACTACCTATTCTTTATATTCAGTCACTTTTCACATAATGATCTTAGTTCAGCTAAGTATAGCTGTACAGCAGGTCCCCAAGTAATATTGTTTTATTCAACATCTTTTCATTATAAAACTGATGAGTTACTGTAGGAAATTAACTCTTGTTTATTCCACTAAGCCTATGATAAAACTGGTTTGTTATACATTGATCCCCTTAAAGTTACAGAACCTGTCAAAAATATTAAGTTAGGACTTACTGTACCAACTTTGGCTGCACATTAGAATCACCTGTGGAGCTTTGGAAACTACCCTTGACTGGTTCCGCAGATGTTGTGGGAGGCCCCAGGTGATCTTAATAGGCAGTCAAGGTTGAGTCATAGGAACTTTGTTTATTTTGCTTCATTATGACTTGATATACCCTTCTATCTACTATCTATTAGGTGAAAAGCAATTAGGACAGTAAAAACTGGAGATTTTGGATCAGATGCTAGAAGACTGATATTGAGAAACTACAGAGTCACAAATGGAAAGAACTAAAGCCTATTAACATCATTACATCTGGATCATATACCTAAAAAAAAAGATTAAAAAAACAACAACCATGAAGCTCCCCTAATTCACAGCAATTTTGGTCTCTTTTTACAGTTGCCTTATCAATATATTAAATAATATAAGTATGTAATAGGAACTAAAGTCTATCAGTGAGAGGGAAAAGAAAAGACAAATACAATATTTCATCCTTATATGCACTCTATGTTTTCTTGGATATTACTCTTCTTCTACTTATAAGCTTTTTTCCTGTGTAAATCATCATTGAGCATGATCATAACACTGCCTTACTCATAAATATGACTATTTTAGTATTAAGAATACTGGATATTAAAAAGATCTGTTAATATTAATTTATCTCTTTAAATACTTAATTCTTCAGAGCCTGAATAACTTCTGCTTTAATGTATTCTACTATTCTAGTGACTATTACTAATATAATTTCTGTATTAATATGCATCTCAAGTTTAATCATTTACCTATTCTACCTTACTCTGAACTTTTGACTCACTGAACTAAAACAGAGCCACCAATTTTGACAATTATTCCCATATTTTCTTTATAATTATGTTCTCTATGTCTATGAATATGAAGTTAGAATTAGCACCTTATTCTTCTTTATAACCTCTTTGATCATCTTTATAACCTCCTGGCATCATTCTGAGAAAATGGCATATCTATACTAATAAAAGCCTAGGTGGCCCTCGCACCCTTGCGCAATGCCCTCACATCATCACAAGATGGCCACCACAAGATGGCTGGCAGGGGAGTGCAGTTGTGGGTGATCAGGCCTGCAGGGAAGGGCAGTTGGGGGCAACCAGGCCTGCAGGGGAGGTCAGTTGGGGGCGACGAGGCTAGCAGGGAAGGGCAGGTGGGGGCAATCGTGCTGGCAGGGGAGGGCAATTGGGGGTGATCGGGCCAGCAGAGAAGGGCAGTTGGGGGTGATCGGAGCGGCAGGGGAGCAGTTAGGCGTCAATTAGGCCCGGCAGGGGAGTGGTTAGGGGGCAATCAGGCAGGCAGGCTGGCGAATGGTTAGGAGCCAGCAGTCCCAGATTGTGAGAAGGGCCCCAGATTGGAGAGGGTGCAGGCTGGGCTGATGGACACCACCCCCGCCCCGTGCACAAATTTCATGTACAGGGCCTCTAGTATTATATATGTCTATCTTGGGTCTAGGCTTAAGAGTTGAAATAAATTTTTGATACTTTTGGACTAATTAGCTTAGATCTTTTGAGAATAAAAACACAGATTTCAGAAATAAACAAGATTTAAAAAATCAACAACTCAGGCATATATAATATCCTCTCTGCTGTCACCCTAAAACTTAATTAGAAAGTATATGAATGAATGAATGAATGGAGATTGAGCTACACCTATTTTTTTCAATTCAATAATGAAATAAGAGGTGCCTTTTCCCAAGGAGAAGGAGAACTTGAGAAGAGGCAACAGTATACGTGATATTTCAACAAACTTTGAAGACAAGAGGGAAAATGGAGGAATAGTAACTGGTTTAGGAAGCAAATTTATTATGAGTACCTGAGTATGAGATATCAATGAGCTAAAAGTTCTTCATTGAACCCTTAAAGACTCATTACGTGAAGGCATCAGGTAGTGCAGAAGGCAGAGATTGAAAAGAAAAAGTTGTCAAAATCAAAGTACAGAATAGTTGGAATCAGGTCCTCTCACTCACATTGAAAGTAACCTAGCAACAACCCTTTCATACACTCATAGGGCACATATTCTGTAGGCAAACTGCATGTTAGTACACTGCAAGTGCAGGAGCTTGTCACTTGAGAAGGCTGGAGTAAGTTACCTATTGAAAACTAGAGAATTAATTAACAGCCTGCATGTTAATTGCTACACATCTACCCCTTCTTAGGTCCAGCTCCTGCAAAACAAGTGAGCAGATTTATACCCTATGGACAAGAGATAGGCAAAAGGAAGTTCCAGTTCACAGCTGGACCAGCCCAAGACAGTGCCAAATTTAAGTTGACTCTTGAAGATTGAGCACTGTGAGATCTCCACGGGTGGGGGGGAGAGGGCCCTAGGGATTATTGAGCAGCTAGAGATCTAGTGGGTTTAACTTTGGCCACATTTTTGATAGGTAAACAGGAGATCTATTTGAGTATTTGGAAGAAAATAACAGTGAAACAATATTTAGATAAAATAAAGATGAAGTAACTGCAGGAAGAAACAATACAGAGGAGCTAACTCTGAGAATTGGGAGTTAGGGTAGAAATAGGGGGATAGGCATGTTGTTTTTCATTGTAAGTGTTTTTAGGCTTTATTTCATTTTTAAATTTTTTTATTGTTTAAAGTATTACATATGTCTGCTTTTTTCCGGATTGACAATCCCCCCAGTCACTCCCACCCTTGAGGACAAGCCCCCACCACCCCAGTCTCTATGTCCATTGGTTATGCTAATATTAATGCGTACAAATTCTTTGGTTGATCTCTAACTCCCCCTCCCCTGCTTTCTCACTGAGATTGGACGTTCTGTTCAGTGCTACCTTGTCTCTGGATCTAGTTTTGTTCATCAGTTTATGTTGCTAAGTGAATATGCCAGTCAGAGAAAGATACATATCACATGATCTCACTCATATGTGGGATATAATGATCAATATAAACTTATTTCATTTTTTTTTAAAGCCATGCATTTACACTACTTTGATAAACAAGACAATTTGAAAGTAAGTAACATTTAAGATTCAGAGACATACTATGGGGTGAAGAGACAATAGGTAATTTCCATTTGTTCCTTTCTTAGCTAGTCTTTATTGATAGTCCATAAAACCACCTTTTTTTAGAACACACAAAACTATATGAGTGAATTTATTATCTGGATAAGAAGTATTATTTGGTAAATATTAAACTCATTTTATAGAGCTTACATAAAAGGACTGTGGATGAAATAAAAAATCAAAAGATAAAGCAGCAATGAGGTAAAATATTTTTGGAAGAAGTGAAAAAATTTAAGAGGGAATAGGTAAAATAAAGTTGGTATTTATTTATTTATCTATTTATTTATGGTTAATCCTCACCTGAGGATATTTTTCCATTGGCTTTTAGAGAGAGTGGAAGGGAGGGGAAGAGACAAAGGGAGAAAAACGTCATGTGAGAAAGAACCACCTTTTGGTTGCCTCTGCACACACCCGAATCCTTCAGTCTATGGGCCAATGCTCTATCCACTTAGGGCATGAGGTTGCTTTTTGAAAAGTGGATGTGAGTTACAGAGCAGAAGCAGAATAAAGCAGAGGAAAGAAAGGAAAAAACTTTAAACCAAGCATGAATACTTTAAATGCTTTGATTTTGAAATGAATTATAATACAGGATGGGTGCTATGTAGCATACATTTAAACTCATAACACACAAAAGAAAATACTAATATGTGTTGCTGAAAACGTTTCCCTGGGAGCATAATTTTTCTTTAATTTTGTAGCAGAGATAGGCAGAGTATTCATCAACACTGCTGTAATACATTCACTAACCTATCATAGATTTGTGGGGGAGGGAGTCTTATGACCAAGACATAGGGAACAAAGGTGATGTGCAACACTTCCAAGTGTGTCCACAAAATCTTCCATATATTTCCCTGCAAACTCCACTTTCACTTGTTGATGAAGAGCGCCCAGGCCTTGGAAGCCCCCTTTTGAAGACGGGTAGGGCTGCAGAATGGAGCAGGCCAGGGTACATCTCTCAATGCCGCTTTGAGAAACATCACATCAGAAATATTCATTTAGACTCCACGTGAGTGAAAAATAAACTTCTATCACATGAGTCATTATACAGTTTGTGTCCTGTGTGTTACAACTAATATCCTAACTAATACATTTCCTATATATAATAAATGAGATGTGGTATGGGTTAAGCTAGTGATGTCAAAATAGGCAAATAATTCTCTATAACTGTAAGATATTCAATAAAGTAAAATAAAAAAAAAAGTATGCAAGAATACGGGAAAGGAGAAGAAAGTGCTATCAAGTTGCCAAAGATAATCCAATAAATCATTAAGACCAATTACTAAAAGAAAGACATTGTGACTTAATATAATGTTTTTTAAAAGACACATTTGCAATTAATACTGACGAAATGTTGCAGAATGTAATATCTCTACCTGGAATTATAATATTATGTGACTGGGCTTTTCTCCCCTGAACTTTGCCAGTTATTTCTCAGGTTTTTTTGTTTGTTTGTTTTTTATCTTTTTCCCACTGATGCATGGGAATTCTTCCAATAGTGAGGGGTTCTATTTATAAATGTTAGGTACCTTACATTTGTCATAAACATTTTCTTAGGGTGCCAATTTAACTTTATTACTAGTGGATCTTTAATATTAATAAAATAATACATATTCACTGGAGAGCATTTATAATTAATAATAATAAAATATTCATTAAAATCAGTCCCATCTAGACAGTCCAGACCAACATGGCTTCACTGGGCTTTTGCCTGGGCTTTTCTCCCCTGAATTTTACCAAATATTTAAAAAGTTAATTAATTATTATTGCAATTTCCTGTTTTAAAATGGAGACAAATTCCACATACAACATTGTGTAAGTTTGAGATGTACATGTCTTGATATGATACATGTGTGTATTGCAATATAATTATCATCATAACTTTAGGTCACACCTCTATCATGTAACATAATTATATGACTTTTTTGTGGTAAGAACATTTAAGAATTAGTTTCTTAGCAATTTTGAAGTATATAATACTTTAAGCTATAAACACTATGCTGTACTTTTATATCTCTAGAACTTACTCATCTTCTAGTAGAAGGTTTGTGCCCTGTAACAGTATCTCCCCCTTGCCCCCTAACCTCAACCCCTGGTAACCACCATTCCATTTCCTGTTTCTATGAGTTTGGCTTTTTAGATTCCACATATAAATGGTATCATACAATATTTTATCAAATTTAGTGGGGTGACATTGTATATAAGATGACATAGATTTCAAGTGTACATTTCTATGATACATGATCTATATAATTGTATGCCCACCACTCAAAATCAAATCATTTTCTGTCACCATATATTTGGCCCCCTTTACCCTTTACTACCCCCACCCATATCATACAATATTTGTCTTTATCTGGTTTATCTTACTAAGCATGATGCCCTCCTGGTTTATCCAAAAGGCAGGATGTCCTTCTTTCTCATGGCTGAAAAATTTTCCTCTCTCTCTCTCTCTCTCTCTCTCTCTCTCTGTGTGTGTTGGGGGTAGTCAAAGGAATAAATTATTGACTATGGATTCAAGGATCACATCTTCTTTATCCATTCAACCATTGCAGACACTTAAGTTGTTTCCATATCCTGGAGTGGACTATTGTGAATAAAGCTGCAATAAACATGGAAGTGCATATCTCTTCAATATCCAGTTTTCATTTCCCTTGGCAATCTATCCATATGGTAGTTTTATTTGATTATTTTTGAGGAAACACTATATTGTTCTACATAATGGTAGCTGCACTGATTTATATTTCTACCAACAATGCACAAGCATTTTTGCGTGTTTTTTCCACATCGTTTCTGACATTTATTGTCTTTTGTTTTCTTAATGATAAGCATTAAAAAAGTGTGAGTTAATATCTCTTTGAGGTTTTAATATATATTTCCCTGATGATTTGAGCACCTCTTTATATACCTATTGGCCATGTAGATGTCTTCTTTAGAAAAAAATGTCTATTCAGTTCCTCAACTGATTTTAAATCATACTGTTTGTTTTCTTGTTATTGAGTTGTATGACTTCTTCATATATTTTGGATATTAATCCCATATGAGATATATGGTTTGAAAGTATTCCTTCCCATTCAATCTTTCCTTTTCATATTGGGATTGTTTTTATTCTTTGCAAGAAAATAGTAACTGCTTTCACTTTTCCATGTTACTGTTTATTATTTTTACATAATTTATCTCAAGAATAGAAGTGTAAAAATCACACCTTGTTCATTTTTTCATAAATATCATAACATACTGTAGAAACATGTGTTTATTTGTTCATTCAGAAATAGCCTACTATTTACCAAGTGATAGTTGGTCAGTTATTAGTGTTATAATAATGAAGAAAAAGTGAGAGTTCCTATCTTCACAGGACCTACAGGGATGACAAGAATTATATTAAAAAGCATTTGTAAGTGTTATGAAAAAGTTAATCGGAAGCTAGATGACAACTATATAAAATGAGACCTGATCCTATGTAGAAGATTCACAAATTATTTTCCAAGGGGGTACTGGTTGAACTGAGGTCTGGTTTTTGTAAGCAATTCTCCTTTAAGTAGATACAGGAGGATGGAGGACAGTGGTTCTAGACCAGTGGTTCTCAACCTTGGCTGCACATTAGAACCACCTGGGAATCTTTTTAAAATCCTGATTTCTGGGCCTCATCCTCCTGAAATTCTGTTTCTTTGTTACTAATGTTGTGGCCCCACCCCATAACAAAGAAACAGAATTTCCGGAGGATGAGGCCCAGAAATCAGGATTTTAAAAAGATTCCCAGGTGATTCTAATGTGCAGCCAAGGTTGAGAACCACTGTTTCTAGACAGAAGCTCATAATAGATGCATCATGTTGTTGCCATAGGATCCGGTTGGTGGGATGCCTCCGTCGCTAGTGGGAGTGGGGTGGCTCTTGCACATCTTCAGAAAATGAATTTCTAAGACTCACACATGAGAGTGGATGTTTTTTATTTGTGCAGAGCTACATCTCTTATTTTGCAAAGTCTATTGCCTTTAAACCAGTCCTGGGAAATGTGCAGTGTCCAGAGTTTCCATTCTATGGTGAAGTGGAGTCCAGGCATCGCATTGGGTTAGATTCAGTCCATCACTCCACTGTGTGGGTCCCACCTGACCATGAGCCATGTGAGCAAACGCAGGGAGTGTACCCCCTGCAACAGGAGACAGGCACAAGCAGCAGGAGAGTGGGGCTCCTTTATTCCAGAACTTAAATATCAAATCTTCCCGCTAGCAGTGGCCATGCCTATTCGGGCCACTGACTTGTTCCCAGGTGTGACTGACAAGTAAGCCCTCTACCCAGAACAGGCGTGTGTCTTCCAACTTTACCCAGAGCTTCCTGGGAATGTGTCTATTGTCCAGTCCCTTCCCCCAGTGATCTGCAGGAAATAGACTTAGAGAATGTTAACTGCACCTTCTTGGCAAAGCTGTATAAATGGCATGCCTATATTATCTAGTCTCCATTTACTCCCTTACTGTTAATAATAACCCAGTTATTAATGGTATCAATATTACATTCATAGAAACAAAAGGATGTTAGATTAGAACAGTGATGGCGAACCTTTTGAGCTCGGCGTGTCAGCATTTTGAAAAACCCTAACTTAACTCTGGTGTCGTGTCACATATAGAAATTTTTTTATCTTTGCAACCATAGTAAAACAAAGATTTATATTTTTGATATTTATTTTACATACTTAAACCTCATTTAACAAAGAAAAATCAACCAAAAAAATGAGTTCGCGTGTCACCTCTGACACGAATGTCATAGGTTCGCCATCACTGGATTAGAATAAGGACACATAATGGATGACAATATTGGGCAATGAGTCTAGAGAAGTTACAAAAAGGGAGAGTGAGCATGGAGGCCATAAAAGCTAGGTGAATTTCTTTAAAGAGCAGTAAGAAAGTTTGAAGAGCTTTAAAAAAGAAAATGTATGTGATCAGATTTCCCTCTATGTTATTTGAATGGATGAAGCTGACTGCTAAGTTAAGAAGAAATGGAGGAGATTGGGCTGTGGGATTGTCAATCATGTCTTTAGTTGTTGACATACTGACTTTGGAAAACCTTTAAGAAATCCAAAGAAGATCTATTAGGTAGACAGATTTATGAAGGCTCTGTTTGACTTAAAATTGTAAATCATGAACATCTCAGTATACAATCGGCAATTCAGTAAATTGGATGAGATGTTGTAGAGAAAATGTACATTGTTAGAAAAAGAATGTCCAGAACTGAGTTTTAAGGAACTCTATTACTTAAGAATAGAGAAAAGAGGAGGAACTTGCAAATAAGGAAGAAGAACCAAAGAAGGTAGAATGACTTTCAGAAGAGTAAAATGACATGATGTTAAAGAAATAGTTTATTAAAAAGACAGGATATGTCAAAGTATGGAATGCATTATCAAATATGTTAAGCACTAAAATATGTTAGATTTCAATGCATGACCAAATATGTAACTAAGACACAGATGCACTCATTAAACCACTAATTATATTAAATGCTACACATGCAACTCTGTGTTAAGCATCATTTTTTAAAAATCTTCTTTTCAGCAGGTAAGTGCTGCCTTATACAGCAGCCCTAGGAAGTTCCACTCACACAAACTCTTAAATTTCACTGTGTGCAATGGTCACTACCGTCAGAGATTCAGCCCTGTCCCTGGGTCACTAAAGCAATAGATGCCACTCTGCAAGGCAAGTAGTACAGTTATGATGTAGGTTTTACCAAGGATGAAATTGAGCTAGATGCAAAGCCCTTAAATCTTCCCTCACAACAAGACTACATGAGTTGAAAGTTGTTGGAGACTAAAGAAAGTCTTCTAATAGCTTGAAGGTTGTTGGTATTTCTGCTTTACCCTAAGTGAAACAGATGTGTTGCCAGGAGACCTCCTCTCACATGGAGAACTTCATAAATGATTCCTACAGTTTTGAGGGAGTGTGTGTTTACTTCTCTCTAGAGCAGTGGTTCTCAATCTTCCTAATGCTGTGACCCTTTAATACAGTTCCTCATGTTGTGGTGACCCCCAATTTCATTGTTACAAATTGAACATAATTAAAGCATAGCGATTAATCACAAAACAATATGTAATTATATATGTGTTTTCCGATGGTCTTAGGCGACCCCTGTGAAAGGGTCTTTCGACCCCCAAAGGGGTCGAGACCCACAGGTTGAGAAACACTGCTCTAGAGACTATAAAGGGGAAGAGTTGGTCAGCCCAGGCTGCTTTGAAAATGGAGGCAAGGGAAGGTGACTGTATTGGGATTGGACTGACATTCCAAAGTATTTCAGAAGAAGAGGGAGTAACTTCTATGGGACAAGACATGGGCCACAGTGGTGAGAAGTCCATGGTATGTTTGTCACATGAAAAGGAGAAATACTTTAGCAAAATGAAAGTGAAGGCCCCTGCGGTGCTCAGTGGCTTAAGAAACAGGGTAATGAGCAAGTGCTGAAACAGTGTTCCTCTTCACATCGCACAGGAACTTCAGGTTCCAGAGCTCCAATTGAGCAGCTGGGTTTCCAGTAAGTTCCCACAAAGGGACCCTTAGTAAGGAATTAGCATTAAATCCATCCTATAGCCAAAGAACATGATGCTACTTAATGCCAATATTAGTCAAATAGAGCTCCACTCCTTATTTTCTCACCTGTCTCTCCACCGAGCACACCGGAATAGCTTAAAAATCATGAGTAATCTGGGTGGGAAATGGATGCGATGATTATGCCTCCCTTTATCAGTGCTGAAGCCACCCTGCTTCCTGTACAGGCAGCCACAACTACGAGTGAAGTCTAAAGGCTCTGTGATTATGCTAAACGGAACAGACATAGTCTTTATTAATCAACACTGTGATCTTTCCTGATAGAGACACAAAAATTCAAGGAACTCACCCTAATTTTTATCCACAAACAGCAAAGCATCATTCACAGAACAAATGTAAGGAGAAGGTGATAGATTATAAAACTGCTTCCGCTTGTAGCCCTTGAGCTTTATTACTTTTATAGAGATTATGAATAAATAAATATATCCATTTGTACATTTCCTTGGTGTACATTACAAATTAAATCAACATTTTAATACCTTTATATTATTAACAAATTAATATTAGCTGCATAGTTTAAAAGCTTACTATTTTTTTTCCAAGGCTTGACTGAAAGTAGAGGTCAATAAATTAAAGCTTGTAAGCAAACTCTAGGTCTCCACTCATTTTTGTAAATAAAGTCTGGTTGGAACATAGCTATATTTGTTTATTTACATATTCTCTACAGCCACTTTTGACTATAACAGCAGAGTTGAACAGTTGCAACAGAGACTGTCTGACTAGGAAAATATAAAGGATTTACTATGGAAAATGTGTTTGACCATCTCTTAACTGTAGCAATCTTCTACATAACCTCCAGAATCAGATGCAAGAATTTTTATCATATTACATGAATTTTTACTCAACAGATGATTTTCTAGTTGATAGTAACACATTGATGTTAAAGGAAAACAAAACATGTTAATGTGCTTATGTGTATTGCATGCTTTCATGAAATACTGAAAAATGCCAAATTATGCATCTTGCTTACAAATGTTTATTTCTCTCATGTGTTTATTGCAAAGACATGCCAGTGTAGTTCCACTACCAATTATACACTTATTTAGAATGAAAGGGGGGACATGTGAGACTTAATATATCAGTAAGCTGCGATAATATAATATACTAGAGGCCTGGTGCGTGAAATTAGTGCACGGGGGGAGGGGAGGGCCCCTTAGCCCAGCCTGCACCCTCTCGCAATCCAGGACCACTGGCTCCTAACCGCTTGCCTGCCTGCATTCCTGATTACCCCTAACCACTCGCCTGCCTGCCTAATTACCCATAAACATTCATCTGCCTGCCTGATCGCCCCTAACCACTATGACTGCCTGATCACCCCTAATTGCTCACATGCCTGCCTGATTGCCCCTAACCACCCTGCCTGCCTGATCACCCTAACTGCTTGCCTGCCTGTCTGATTGCCCCTAACTTCCTCTGCCTCAGCTCCTGCTGCCACGGCTTCGTTGGGAAGGACGTCCGGAATGATGTCTGGAAGGTCATTCGGCTGTCCAGTCTAATTAGCATATTACACTTTTATTATTGTAGATATGTAATGAACAGGACCTGAAAAAGTATTTTTCAAAATTCTCAATAACTCTTTTATAGCATGAACTGAAGAGGATTTTAAAATATAACAATATAAATGTTGTAAAAGATATAAGATGAGACTAAGACACATCTAACACATCTATTAACTATTAACCTGATAACTAATATGGTTATCAGGTTAATAGTTATCAGGTTAATAGTTATCAAGTTAATAGTTATGGTTATCAGGTTAATAGTTATCATGATATCAAGCAACAACAGTAACCTTGCAACCCTTTAGTGACATATTTAAACACCTAACAGAAATGCAAAGTTTCAATGACGTTGACAAGTCAGTATATTATGTAAATAAGAGCTCTAAAAAATTAAAATGTCATATAAAATATTTAAATCATGAAGTTAGAACCAGGTCTGAAGATTCAAGTTTTCTTTGTTGCCAAATGTACTTACACATGTAAATATAATTAGTATTATAATTGCCAGAACTAAAATCATAAAATCCCCACAAGTAGAAAATATCATGGGAGAGAAAGAGGGAGAATATAATAGAAGAAACCAATTCACTGTGTTCTGAACATGAAATTATCTCATTATATATAAAAAGGACCAACTTAAAGACTGACCAGCTAGTCAATTGCCCAGGACACTTAAATATAAAAGATGTTAAAACACAGTATTTCCAAAATGGAATAATTTGGAAATGTACAAATTGCCTCTGTTTTCATCTAGTGTTGTCCAATAGAAGTCAAACATACACACACAAGTGCACACACACAAACACACTCACAGACAGAGGCAGTCAAAATGATCAAATAAACAAACAAACAAATATAAAACTTATATCCAGCCCTGTCTCTCTGTCTCTGTCAATTTCTCAAACATACATAAAGTGATCAGTGCTGTGAAGAAAAATAAAGCTAGAGAAGGAGGACAGAGAGTGAAGGAAATGAAGAAGCTCATCATGTGGGCCCTAGGAGAAATTTACAGGGAGAGGGAATAATAAATGTTGATGTCTTGAACATTTTCAATTTTGAATTCATTTTTATACATGATTTCAGTCTTTTACACATTTTAATCCCACATTTTTTTTCTCACTAAATCTGTTTCTTGGTTCACTAACACATCTTTAGTCCTATAGAACAAAGAACATATCTAAATGATATAATTACCCTTTAACCTTTGAACCAAAAGGACAATTACCTTAGAGTTCAGACTTCTCTGTGGTAATCAGCTTTGTGTTAAGTCTGTATTAGTGCATTGTCTCATTGTTTGAAAAGCAACATGTGTAAAATGAAATTATGTATGTGTCTATAAATGTATATGTCTGTATGCTTAACAGCTCCATAGATAAATTCTTAAGAATAACTAAAATGAATATTCCTTGCTGATCACTTGTTCTCTTCCATTGCAATATACTTGCTAACATCTATGAGCAGATTTTAAAATGCTGATCATTTGACTCATTAATTTCACTTCTTTGAATTTATAGTTAGCATGCGTGGAATCCTGTAGATGTTATATATTTTGTCATTCATCTATACTTATATTATTAAAATATGTATGTATTTATAATTGGAGGCATGAGGTAAAAGCAGCTAATAACATTAAAGTGTCAGAGAAAAAAAGTATTGGTTGATCATTAATTGAAAAAACAAAAGCCAGCAACTATGTTTTATATCTATTACATGCTGGACTATAAAAATATGTGTAGGAAAACTACAGAAAAAATATACAGGAAAAAAGCAAGAAAAAACAAAAGCCAGCAACTATGTTTTATATCTATTACACGCTGGACTATAAAAATATGTGTAGGGAAACTACAGAAAAAAATATACAGGAAAAAAGCAAGAATTTTTTTACATTAATCCAAGGATTACAGGTGAATTTTTTGTCCTTGAGAAATTCCTGGTACTTTAAAAAAATGAGCCCGGCCAATGCAGCTCAGTGGTTGAGAATCAGGAAGTCACGGTTTGATTCCAGGTCAATAATTTATGAGTTTCAGGCTCGGTCCCCAATGGGGGGCTTGTAGATGATCAATAACTCTCACTCATCATTGATGTTTCTATCTCTACCTCTCTGTGCCTCTCTGAAATCAATAAAAATATATTTTAAAAAATTGAGGTGTATGGTTAAACACTGGATGAATGTTTGATGATTATTGACAATTCCATACACTTGTATAACCAAAACTCCAATGATTACCTTCTACATACCTTTACAGTGAATCACCATCCTCCCTGAGGTAAAATCAATCTCTGATTTATAGTCCTATTGATACCCCAAGACTGGGTCATATGCCAGCTATATATTGAACTTTCATAAAGCTGCTAAGGAGTTTTGTACCAGTAATTTATGAGTTCCCGTTGTTAGGTATCTTCTCTAATATTTGGCTACGTCCTTTTAATTTTAGCCATTCTTATAGGTTTTTAGTGATAATTCATTTTGGTTTAATTGCAGTTCACTGATGACTAGTGGTATTGGGTACATTTGCACATTTCTATTGGCCAATCATATATCTTATTTTGTGGAGCATCTCTCCAAATATTTGCCTATTTTTTAAAAATTGGCTGTGAGCTATTTGATATATTTTAGATATGAAACCCTTCATATAATCAATATTTTCTTTACATCTGAAGCTGGCCTATTTTAATAAGCAGAGGGTTTGAAGTTCAATAATTCCATCAGTTTACTTTTATGTTATGCTTAATGTTTATGAGTTTTGTCTAAAAAACATTTTATTAGTCTAGGCTATTAATACTTTTTACATTTCTTTTTAACAACTTATACTTTTTCCTTTCACATTTTGATCTATGATCCTTTCCTATCAACTTATATATATTGTGAGGTAGAAATCAAGTTTGTTTGTTTTTTTCTCTTAAGTGGATACTAGTGGCCTGGTGCATGAAATTTATGCATGGGGGGAGGGTGTCCCTCAGCCTGGCCTGCACCTTCTCCAATCTGGGAAACCTCAGGGAATGTCCCTCTGGGACCCCTCAGGGGATGTCCCTCTCACAATCTGGGACCACTGGCTCCTAATCACTCGCCTGCCTGCCTACCTGCCTGACTGCCCCCTAACTGCTCCCCTGCTGGCCTGATCACTCCCAACTGCCCTCCCTTGCGGGCCTGATCACCCCCAAGGCTTTTATTAGTATAGATATGACCCTTCACAGAAAATTTCACTAACCCTGCTTTACAATAAGGGTTTAACGACTGAATCATTGGGGCCAGACACCAAGATTGTCTTTCTTTGAATAGTGGAGGGAATAATTATCTTGTCTTTAAGTTGCCCTGAACATCAAATGAGATAATGACTTAGGAAAGTATAAAAGCACCATATAAAGATAACTGTGTTTTTCATGTACTAAAAAGACAATAAAGTGGTAAAATGAAAAACACTATTTTTATTCTCCCCCTTCCTTCCTTTACAGCCTTTATTTAAACTTTGAAATTTATAAAAATTTCACTCCTATTTTCATTTCTTTACATTCAATATTATTTTGTATTAGTTTCAGGTTTTATATTAGTTACAGAATAGTGGTTAGACAATCATATACTTTACAAAGTGTTCCCTGATATTTCCAGTACCCACCTGGCATCATACCATCATTACAACACTGTTGACTATATTCCCTATTTAAGTGACAATAGGTTTACAGGTTCCTTCCAATCTTTCTTTTGTGTTGCTCGCCCTTCTTTTTCTTTCTTACTTCTTCCCTCATTTTCTTTATATAGTATCTCAATTGGCCCTCAAAGCTCTGCGAGCTCATTTGTGCCTGGCTGGTCCCCATTCCTCTCTTCCCTGCCAGGCTGCAGCCAGGGAGAGGGACAAGCCGCCCACCCCACAGTCCCTGGCACCAGCAGCTGAGTCTGCGCCTGTGGCTTAGGAGAGGGGCAAGCCACCTGCCCTGCTTCCTAGGCACTCCCAGCTGAGCCTGCGTCTGTGGCCCGGGAGAGGAACAAGCCGCCCAACCTGCAGTCCAGGGCGCCTGCGGCTGCAGCCTGGGCAAAGCCACCCGCCCACGGTCCCCTATGACTGCTGCTGGCCTGGGTGAAGACGGCCTGGGTTCTGAGTGCCTGTGACTGGCAGGAGGAGGGTATACTGGGTCCCGGGTGCAGGGTGAGGCAGAGGCAGTTAGGGGTGATCAGGCCAGCAGGGGAGCAGTTAGGGGTTTTTATACTGGATCCCGGGTGCAGGGTGAGGCAGAGGCAGTTAGGGGTGATCAGGCCAGCAGGGGAGCAGTTAGGGGTGATCAGGCAGAGGTAGTTAGGGGCGATGAGGCAGGCAGAGGTGGTTAGGGGTGATCAGGCAGGCAGGCATAGTGGTTAGGGGTGACCAAGCAGGCAGGCAGTCGAGTGGTTAGGAGCCAGTGGTCCGGGATTGGGAGAGGCAGTTGGACATCCCCTGATGGGTCCCGGATTGGAAAGGGTGCAGGCCAGGCTGAGGGATGCCCCCATGCACGAATTTTGTGCACCGGGCCTCTAGTCTTTACATATGTTTAATTCTGTCCTCTCTTCCATTGACCATTATCTGGTCTTGCATAAACACCTCAGTATTTTAATTATTATAGTTAATATACAAAAATTACATGAATTTATATTAACAAAAAATATAATTGGTAAAAACTACTTATAGTAGTAGGAAAATACTTAAAATAATAATATGACAAAAGATGTGCAAAATTTGCTGATTTCAAACCACAAAACTTTAGTGAGAAAAAATTAACATGATCTGAATAAATAAACAGATATACAATGATTATAGTTGCTATGTTCAGAATCATAGAAATGTCTCTTTTTCACAAGTTGATCTATAAAAATTAATGCAATTAAAATTCATATATCAATAATAAGTCTTGCATAGTGATACAAATTTTATAGATTTATAAAACTAATCTTGGTAAAGAAGAATAAATGTAGAAGACTCTCACTACCATATTTTAATTATGAGGAAATCAATTCATATTTTATCATTAAGTATGTAAGTAGCTGTACTTTTCTATGTGGCCTTTCTCAGTTTGAGAAAGTTCCCTTTGTTTCTACTTTGCTAAGAAATTTTATCATGGACAGGTAATGATTTTGTAAATTATTTCTCCTGCATCATTAAGATAAAAGTTAATGTGAAGAAATAGATGTTTCATTTTAAAATATTGAATCACCTTTACTTTCTTGATCATAATGTTTTCTGATTTTAACTTCTCTAAGACAATTTTTATTTTCAAATTTTCTCTAATACATTTTTTCAGATTTTAATAGAAACTGTGCTTCTTTGAAAAATAAAGGAAAATTATTGAATTTTTTAAAAAAAAACTTAGTTAATATGTTTGTTTTCCTCTAGTTTCTCTTATTACACATTTTTTCTTCTTCAAAAATGAAGCAATACCTATGAATTTGCCTTTGGTTGTTGTTTTTTCTCATAATTTGGAACTGAGAAATGAGAAAATATCTTGTCTTTAGTTTTAGCTTTCTTTATTTTTAAAATATATCTCCTTTATTATAGACTAATTATACAGTTAGAATAAATTGAAGAGAGCATAATTTCATTGGCCAGTCTTATGTGCATTGATTATATTTCTGATGGATTTTTACCCTGGAAGTTAAAGTCTAATAAAGTAAACTATAAAGTTCTAAGTTAATCAAAATGTGTAAGTATCTCTGAAAATTTTCTAATATGCATTTTCATGCAGAATTGTTGCCTTATGAAGTTTTCTGTAATATTTATATTTCTGTAAAGATATATATTGTGATGAAAATAACAAAAATCTACTTATATAAAAATGATGGGTGGTGTTTGTCACATATGGATGAACAGCAACCAGCGGAAGGAAGTCAGTCCTACAGGGCTTGTCTTGGCAACACTGCACCCTCCCCCAACCTGTTTCCCAGAGCTGTTTCCTGTAAGGGCGGAGTTTGAGGCAGGAACCCGCCCTGGGAGCTTGGAGGCAGATCTTTCTAAAGTGTTAACCTGAGTGAGGCGGCTGAAAGGCTTAGAAAAGAGACAAGAGAATGAAAGCCTGGTCTTGATGGGACACTGCTTCTCTGAGAGACAGAGACCACGCCCACAGCCATGCCTTTAGTTTATAGCATATGCTACAAGGCAAAGTAAGGGTGTGACCAAGATGTTTACAAACATTCTCCTGGGTTTCAATCCTACTCAACTACATGCACCTGAACTCTATCAAGCCCACATCACTCAGGCACCTGGGGCCATGTGTTCAGACCATAGGTTCAAGCTTACAACTATAGCTGTTGGCTATAATTGTGCTGGGAGGGCCCTGCCCTCCAAGCTGGGACTTGCATGTGGCAATGAGAGGACTGTGCCCTCTCATCAGTTCAAGGCTTGAATCTGTCCAAAACACCTTAGCAGCTCCCCACAATAAAGTTTTAATTCTGTTTCTTTGTTACTAATGTTGTGGCCCCACCCCATAACAAAGAAACAAAGGAAGATTTCCCCATCAAATTTCTGAATAGTATTACTCCTTTGGGAAT
>NW_005353324.1:277525-291128 GCF_000412655.1 Myotis brandtii | reverse complement strand
TTTTTATATCATGCCTCTGTTGTTGTTATATCCTTTTGTTACTGTTT
The DNA here is from genome assembly GCF_000412655.1 of Myotis brandtii. NCBI lineage: Eukaryota > Metazoa > Chordata > Mammalia > Chiroptera > Vespertilionidae > Myotis > Myotis brandtii. Next base: position 291,081 of record NW_005353324.1, on the reverse strand, counting down.
ATTTATTAATAGATTTATGTATTATTTTCATATACATTTTACTAATTTCCTTTCATCTCTCACATTTCTATTATAGAGAAAGGGAAAATAGCAATGTTAAAATATCTCCGCTAATTAATTCCCTTTTTTAAAAAAATATATTTTATTGAGTTTTTACAGAGAGGAAGGGAGAGGGATAGAGAGTTAGGAACATCGATGAGAGAGAAACATCAATCAGCTGCCTCCTACACACTCCCCACTGGGGATGTGTCCACAACCAAGGTACATGCCCTTGACCAGAATCGAACCCGAGACCCTTGAGTCCGCAGGCCAATGCTCTATCCACTGAGCCAAACCGGTTAGGGCAATTAATTCCCTTTTAATGTGCATGAATTTCATGCACCGGGCTACTAGTATACAATAATTGTAAGACTTTGGCTTGAATTTAATCTTCGTATTGAGTTAATCTCTGTTATTTTTTTTCTGTGTGAAATAATGCTGTTTAGATATCTGCCTTCTATGCTGAAAGAAAAGGGGTAATGGTTGCAAAATGGTTGTGTTTTATAAACAGAGGATCACAATATAATTGATCTTATTATTTAATATTTAGCCTAGGATACTGCTAGAAGAGATCCAGGACTGAATAAAAAAACACACAATAATACTAACTTGAAATGTAACTATCACCTGAAGGTGAATCATAAATGAGCTGAGTGTTACTTGTCCAGAGCCAGCTGGCAGGAAGCCTAAGCTGAGTTAGTGTTTCAATTTCATTATGAGTATTTAAAGAGCACACACATTCAGACACACTCACACACACGGGCCCAGCTTTGTAAATTCTATTATGCCAATGGCAGCCTTGGCACCATCACTAAGCAGAGCCACTATGAAAAGGTCACTTTTACTTATTCCTTTAAAGCAATTAAAGAATAAGCATCAAATACAAATCTTGTCTTGACTATTAAGAAGGTGAAAATACCACCAAAAATACATCCAAACATATGTTACATTTTAAAATTTGAATTTATTTTTCCTAAATTATTTTTTAATATATTTTATTGATTTTTTACAGAGAGGAAGGGGCAGGGATAGAGAGTTAAAATCATTGATGAGAGAGAAACATCGATCAGCTGCCTCCTGCACACCACCTACTGGGGATGTGCCTGCAACCAAGGTACATGCCCTTGTCGGAATCAAACCTGGGACCCTTGAGTCCGCAGGCTGACGCTCTATCCACTGAGCCAAACCGGTTAGGGCTTTCCTAAATTATTTTTTAAGTGGTTTCAATTTCAAAAATAATTATAGCAGAGGAAATAAAATATAAGAAAATAGAGAAATTGAGGGTCAACACCTAGAAAAAGCATGCTAACTCTTTACACATGTCATTTTAGAATTTTAAAAGTAGCCCTTTCTCCCCCCTCCTCTCCTCCCTTTGGCAACTACCACACTGCTGTTTGTGTTCATAAGTTTCAGTTTTATATTCCACATATGAGTGAAATCATGTAGTTCTTAGCTTTTTCTGTTTGATTTATATTTCACTTTGCATAATGTTCTCAAGGTCCTAATATGAGGTGACAGGAGAAGATTTGACTTTGGGTAGTGGGCACATGCTCATATACTAGTATATAGATTTTGTAAATTAGTAATCCACACATAAAATCTGTATGTTCATATTGACTAATGTCACCCCAAAATTTTTTTTAAAAAAATGAAAGTTTATAGTCTCCAAAACCATAAAGACTTTTGTTGTAAAAACAAAAACAAACAAAAAAGTAAATTATATATCTAAAATGGATCACATTATAAATATTCTTTTAATAAATGTTTTCAACACATTAAGCATTATTTTTCAAGTACCTATTTGTTCTCTGTGTGTATCATTGTTTTTAGTGGCCAAACATTATTGTATTAGATAGCTGTACTTAATCTTTATTATTGAAAACTAGAGGCCCTGTGCACGAATTTGTGCACAGGTGGGGTCTGGCCAGCCCACCCCTATTAGGGCCGATAGGGCCAGGCTGGCCAGGGGGAGAAGATGCAGGAGGTTGGCTGGCCGGCTCCGCCCCGCATCGGGGTTGAACTCCAGGTCGAGGGGACAATTTGCATATTAACCTTTTATTATATAGGATGTATTTCTAGTTTTTTATTATTATTAAAAAAATTCTTTCTAATATATATTTGTGCATGTTCCTGCATATGTTCTTAGTAATAAATGACAGCTATAGTATCAATGAATCAAGGATAAGGAAACTTTTAGTTACTTGCACCAATTTATTTGTCTAGACATCATGTGAGAACTTTTAGTAACTAATCTTTCTATCCACGGCCTATTGAGTTTGGATAGAAACCAGTCAAGGATTTAGATACCTTAATTTCAGAATAATTTTTATTATTGTGTTTCAAAATCTGGCATTCTCAGTCATTTGCACTACATTGCATTGTGTGACAGCTGAACAAAACACATGTGATTTTGAGCCCAAACTTTGTCAGCTATGAGTTCTACATACAGCAAAAGTGCCTTGATCCATACCGCCTGTCATTCTCACGTTGCTAAGAATTTAGGAATCAGGATGTATAAATTATTATATCCAGGTCTTATTTATGTATTTCTTTAGAAAAAAAATAAGAAGAACATTGAATGTGATAAAGGAAATTCTGGACTATTCCCATGAATCTGAGAGGCGAGATAAAGAGGGAAAGGAAGAATGTGTATTACCTGTCATTACATAGGGGAAGTAAACAAGCATTGTTTTATCCTTAAAGTTGGTTAGTAACGAAATTATATGTCTTAGAAATTTGTACACTAAAAAATGACCATAAATGGAGAATAATATTTCCTAAAATACAAGGAGAAAAAAAATCATATGCACATGCCCACACATAAAAGAAATACACAGTAAAGAAACCATAAGTAAGCACAAACATTAAAATATAAATTATAAACCAAAATAGATAACCTGTGTTGAGCACTAATTATGCATAGAAAGTTTCTTGGAGTTTTACATGTACTAACTCATTTAATCCTCCCTTTTAACTATTATAAAGCTCAAGCTCTAAAGCCAGGTTATGAGGCATTTTCCTCAGCTCTCCTACTCCCTAGAAGTGTGACTTCACTCAAGTTAATTAAGAAATCAAAGGCCTCGATTTGCCCTCTTGAAAAGTGGGGTGTGATAACAGCATTTGCTTTAAAGGACGAGTGAGAGGACTGAAATGTGAAAATGCACAGAATCTTCAGTGAAGTGTCTGTCACAGTAAGCCCTCCATGCAAAGTTATATTAGTTTGGGAAGCCCTTTACATTTGCTTTCTAGCTCAGGGATCTGACTTTTTACAGCACTAGGTTTGCTGCATGTTGACTCTAGGTATCTGTTTTAATTCTGTAATGTTTGATGGTCTTCTGAGTCTAATTTGTTGATTTAACAGGTATAGATTGCCCTCCACAAGCTGCCCAACATTCTTCCATGCACTATAGTTGTAAACATAGTCAAAATTATTAACATGTCTGTCCTTATAAAGTGGCTTTCAAGTAACAGTGCTAACCATAAATAGAATAAATAAGAAATATGTTGTATGCTAAATGTCCTAGCGGTACATTATGGCAATGAGTTTGCAGGGCTGTCTAGTTCTCCAACAGGCTTTTAAAGAGGACATGAGAAAAACATCTCACCTGAAATACTGCAGTTAAACTATTGTTAACCAATTGGTAAACTATAGTTAACCAATTCTGCATAACAATAATTTATTTGTATGAACTAATCATGCTTTTAGCTAACATTACTCGGATACTTACTGTATTGATTGTTAAGTTTAAACGGATTACCTTACTTAAGTGTTTCTTCTAATTTAATTTATATATCAATCCTGCCAGGTAAGTATGACATTGTATTTTATACATTACATATAACATATTGTCCAAGATCTCATTTCAGAAATAATCTTTGAATCAATATGTCATAACTTTTAGTTTATAGAGCACCATCAATTATTACACTTTTGCCCTATTGTTTTCTGAAATACATAAGACATGGATGAAAGTATAATGTGAAAGTCTACTGATAAATGGGAGGAAGAAAAATAGGTCCCTTAGTCTCCCAGCCATAGTTAGAAATGGAATGAGTACAGGATATTTCCCTGCTTTCTTCTCCTCTCCCCTCATCCCAATGATCGCTGTTAATAAGGCTTCTGCATGTTTTATTTTGTGTTGTGTTTTGTTTTTGTAATTCAGTGCTACACGCCTTTTAGAGAGGGGAGATTTCAAAACTGCAGATTAAATCCTCTCCTACTCTTAATTTTCAGGGTATTTTTGCCTTTTTATAATTTCTGGTACTCCATGACATTTTAGTTTGCAACTGGGACAAATTGCACCAGATACTTTCAAGTTGCTTTTTTTTTTTTTTTTGGCTGAAATTTACTGTTTTAAGAACTCTGTGTTAATTAAAGATAAAAGCCAATTATTGCTTTTGCTTTTTCTGAACTTAGATTAGTTTATTGAAAGGGCAAGCCATGCCACATCCCTGAAAACCTCCGAGGATACCATAATGATAGATTATTTTCTTTACGGAATAATTATAGTTTGACTCTTAACTTGTCCATTTCATAAATTCATGAAAATCTGTGTTCCAACAGAAAATGCACACATTGAGTAATTTTTAAATTGCCAAGAAAAACTTAAACTACCTTTAAATGTCCACAGTAACATAGAGGAAAGCATTTTAATTTCTCTTCCACAGCAGAGGCCTGAAATTTAAAAAGGCATTTCTATTGTAGTGTGCTGGCTAATGACAGAAGTATATTTTGTATCCAGATCTGTGTGACTAAGAAAATACTCTATTTTTACCCAAACACATCACTACCTCCCTACATACCCCACCCATGTACTTGAACTCAGAGAATTCATTTTTTTAAAAAAAGATTTTTACACAGAGACACATTATGTGTTATTTGCCATTGTATAATTTACAACTTTAATTCTGTGAATAAACTCCTATAAGGCATTAGGCTAGTTTCCATTCATTCATGAGCCTTTTATGTCAAATAGAGGATAACCAGCTAAACACTAAAAGCGTGCATGGACAGTTTACTGGTTTTAATGACTTAAATAAAGGAAGAATTGGAGATCTACATTTAAAGTCCAAATAACCTCTGGGTCTTAGTTATTGTTCTACTTCTTCCCAGTTGTGTGATATTTGGACCAATTACTACACTTCCTAAGCTGGGTTTTCTCTAACAGTAAAAGAGACTGGCCATAATATACCTCACAAGCTTGGAGGGCTATCATAATAGTTATAACCCAGCTAGCAGTTATTATATGATTCTTTATTCCAGGCATGATTCTAAGAACATTATACGTATTCATTCATTTAATCTGCGCACGGCCTTGTGAGCTAGGTCCTACCATCGCTGACAGTGTACAGATAGAATAAAGAAGTACAGAATTAAGTATTTGCCAAATGCACCCCTGGCACTCAGCACCCAGGGCCCATGTGGTTCATCACTGTGCTCAACTGCTTTTCATCAAGGGAAGGCATGGTTTAAAGGTACTTTGTGAACTGCTTGCTGTTCAGCTGTTAGTGTTCATTGATTATTTATCTGTGTTTTTTTATTTCATTATATATACCTAAAATACATATGCCCATACTGAATATTTTTAAAATCTAAAATGTCATTTACTATTGATATATTAAAAGCGTTTACATTGGTAATATTTTTAAAAGTTCAGAGGAAGGCAAAAAAAACCCTGTGTCCCATATATTTACACAATCCGAATGAATGGCCTGGCTTAACAATATTTCTTTTATAGTAAGTGCTTGCATGGAGCCTTTTTTTTCAATTTGAAGACATTTGCAAAGGATAAAAACATAAAATGAGGTGTCTCTACTCATAAGACTTCCTGATTAGTTTGGGTGACTTTTCTCTCTTGTGCAGGACCCTTATAAACATTGAAGGTGATCATCCACAGGTTGTCCTGTGGCTGAGATCCTCCTGCTCATGATGCTCCCTGCCCTCCTTCTCTTCTTCTGTAGAAATGGCAGAGCCATATTGCCAATCGGCTGAGAACAGAAGTGAGGAGGGTCTTCTCTGCCTCTTCCCTTTCGCAGGCCATGTGCTGGGAGGCCAGCACCACAGAACGGCCGCCATTCGCCATTCAGTGGCTCCACCAAGGTCAGCTGCTTCTCAGAACTACAGGGGATTTTGTATAAGCAAGAATAGGTTGCGCGCGTGTGTTTGTGGATGTGAATGTGTGTGTGAATGTGTTTACCTAATTCAACATTATCCTATTTTATCTTGATTTAGACAGCATTTCACATAAGCTCTGGACCATTTAAGCAATAAATGGATATCAGTTTCTGCATTTATTATAACTGTTTTTTTAAATAAGTGCTAAAGTTATCAGCACCATTGAGAATAAACCTTGACATTCTGCAATCCCATTGCACTTCTCTATGGTGTGACTGGGGTTGGCTTAATAACAATGGGTATCACAATAAATAAATAAACAAATAAACAAACAAATAAATAAAATTGAAAGAATGGGAATCATTGACCTTTTTCAAAATGTCTAAATTGGGGCTGAACAATCATATTTATTGATATCAAATATTGAGACATTTTGACCATGTCCCCTTGTCACTAGAATTTTGGAAGCTTCCTGACCCTCAAAGAGTTTCAAATATGAATCATTCAAAACTCATTGGTAAAACACAGAAATGAAGATGATTAGTGAATCTCAGATGCCTTGGACTTGAAGCAGTACATCTTGCTGTCACTCTAAATATTGGTGGTTTTCTTTCAGCTTGATATGCAAGTTGTTTGTGTGTTGTGAAAGATTAATCACAACAGTGACTGATTTTCCATGGATAACATATTAGATTCTATGTGCTTGTCAAATTTTTGAAAAGCACATTTGTGCTATTATTTGCTTATCATCTGAAATAACTGGTTGAGGGACATACATTCTTCATGCTCCACCCACAGTGTTGGTGCTGACAACTCACATTAATAGTCATGTCTCTGAGGCCACTGAGTCTCAGTAACTCGACACTGGGGTAAGGGTGGCCATTCAGACTTGAGCTGCCATTGCCCTGATTGTACCCACTTCTTAGCATTTGACTGAGTTGTTGTGGCTATGGGCAGGGTAACTGTAAACCATATTGCAATGTGGAGAAAAATGTAACCAATAAGAAAGAACATGAAAGTTCCCTCTTCTATGTGTGGCAGAAGCACAGAGCAGCTTAATCCTTGACTTTAATGTGTTATTTCACTGATTTATTGAAGTCCATTACTGCGATGTTTGTGGGTCTCAAGTTATAAAGTTTAAGAAACGTTATAATTCCCCACATTCTCAGAAATGTTAATTCAAGATATTCCAGCAAATTAAGCATTACTGCATGAAGAACTTCATGTGATATAAAGAAAAATGATAAGCAAAACTTAGTACATTAATGGGATATTCAAATTGGATTCCCTCAGATGCATCTCAATTTTTTCCAGAACCCCTAGTGCATGTCAATATCAATTAGTATTTTCACATCATAACTTTCATCAAAATTTTTGATGTTTTTTAAAAGCTACATTCTTTTAAAAGGTACATTTGTGTCTATTTTATTAACTATTTCAAGCCTGGAATTGGACAAAATGCCTCACATGGTATAATCAATCTATGGATATTTATTAAATTAATTCAAGTACTAAAATACTGACATTTTTTTACTACTAAGATTAAATAGCATTATTAACTCTTTCAGTATTTCCAAAGGCCAATCTTGGAAAATATTATAAAAATTTCAATAATATATTTTTGCAATATGATTTCATACGTGGGAATTTTACCTATAAAAATAACTTAAGCCCTGACCAGTTTGGCTCAGTGGATGGAGCGGCAGCTGATCAATGTTTCTCTCTTATCGATGATTCTAACTCTCTATCCCTCTCCCTTCCTCTCTGTAAAAAAATCAATAAAATATAAAGAAAAAACCCTTCAATATGTCTAAAAAGTATTAGTGTAAACATAGATTTTACAAAATTGGTGTAAAAATTTGTTTGGTATTGCATATTTATGTGTATTTAATTATGTGATCTATGTGTTTTTATAATATAACTTATATTTTAAAATTGTCAGTATATATCAACCATGTACTAACTATAATGCATGGGTAATTTTAATACTATTATAACACTATTAGCCATTAACAAGTATGCAGTAAATACTTATGTGCTAACATGGAAAGATGTATGATATATAGTTAAGAAAAAAAATGAATGTAGACCTGGCCGGTTGTGGCTCAGTTGGAGTATCGTCCCTTACACTGAAAGGTAGCAGGTTTAATTCCTGGTCAGGGCACATGCTTAGGTTGTGTGTTGGGTGCATATGTTTCTCCCTCACATTGACATTTCTCTCTCTCCCTTCCTTTTTCTCTAAAATCAATGGAAACATATCATCGGGTGAAGATTCAAAAAAAAAAGGGGGGGGGGTATAAACATTCCCTGTAAAACAAAAAAGGCTTAGAATAGTTCCATATATTCACCCATTAATGTTCTCTCTGTATGGATACTTTTCAAAATATATTTAATACAGGCTGCCTGTTCAGGATGGTGTGAAATACCATTTTAAAATAACTGAATACAATTTTTGCAAAAGATATTATAAGACATTATTTTATGAATAAGGCATTGTGAGATGAGAAGGGAAAAAATATGGCAAAACCTCAAAGTGGCAAAGTAAAATCATAATTTAAGGTGGACAATAATATACACAAATATGACATTTTAGATAACTGTATTAATGGTGCCAGGTAATCTGTTTCCAGTTTTTTTGTTGGAAAAATTAATTCAATTCTTAAAAATGCCCTGCTTCCAATTATAAGTAATTCATGAGCCATGATAGAATGTCCACACACCCAGCTCCCATTCGCTTGCTGCCTGCACTACATTGAAGTTTTGAAGCTGCCAGAACTTAAGATTTTGGAAATGCTCTATTTAGATAAGTCCTGATTAATTCAGTATATGCTTTTTAAATATCTCTTTCTTCCAGGAAGTTTTGCATGATAATAGAATATTTTTATTTCTTAACATTTCAAATTCTTCAGCTTTTTCATCCTTTCACACCAAAAGTCACAATTATTTCCATAGCAACAATGCTCACTGTCAGAGGCAGAAATCTTGACTTCTGTTGGGTATTTTTTAAGGAGTAAAGGAACAATTAAACAACAAAAGGTACTAGTTTTTGAAAGCTGTCAAGAATTGAGAGAAAAAAAATTATTGGATGTCTCCTTTAATAACCTACATTAGCTTATTATCATTATAAGTTATTGTCAAAACTCAACACTGTTATTTCTTTAGTAATCTCAAGTTACAATTAATATCTCCTTTTTTACACTCATAATTTCTTTCTGTACCAAGAGACAAATCTTAATATATATAAAATGGAGAATAAATATTTTCATATTTTCAGTTAGGATATCTGCTCTACATATCTATTTTTTGACCATTGTTTACTCTAGTTTTTTAATTAAAATACAGTTGGCATGAAATATTATATTAGTTCTAGATGTACAACAGTGATTGGACATTTATACATCTTATGATGTGATCAGCAAAAAATTCTTTTTCTCCTCAGCCCCGTCCAAAATAGCATGAGCATCTTTAGTATATGATATCTCATAATTTAGAAACAAAAATATTTTATTATGCTGTTTTATGAGCAATAGATAGTATTTGGTATAATACTTTCCTGAATACCAGAATGATGAAATATTTCGGAAGTAAAACATGTTTTTCCTGCAGCTTCTATTACTTGAAGTTACTGTTTGGCACCACTGGATGGAGATACTGAGTTAGTAAAGTAGAAGGGTATAGGTTATATTTGATCATACTTATAGCTTTGCTTACTGATGATAGCTAATTTTAGCTGAATATTCTTGGAAATCATTACCACCACCACCAACAGATCACACTTTATAAGGAGGAAAATGAGATACAAACTCTCAGACCTGTCAAGCCCCATGTCACAAAACAAATTCAACTTAGATTCCAAACTACCAGTTCTCTTTCCACTGGTTTGTTGTTTAGAGAACCAGTAAGTAAAACGAAAGGTAGAACAGATTAAGCTAGCCAAATGTTACATTTACTTGTGCCATTATATGAGTTTACTGATGAAATTTTAAACATTGAAAAAAGTTATCTTTACCTCACTTATGTATTAAATAGAAACATACCAAACAACTATCATGTGAAAAGTGAATACTGCGGTATTTTCAGTAATGAGTGCACGCCTTCTTTTGTCACAATTTAGCAAAGGTGACAAATTTTGAAGACATTAGAAATTATGTTAAAAGTGAGTAAAGTCTGGAACTAACACTTGGAAGTTTCCAAATTGAAATATGCGGATTAAGTTGTGCAGCACATTGCAAAGTCCCTTTTAGGAGCAGGGTGCTCAGCATGAGGGTAAGTTCTACTGAGAGCAGATTTGAGCTCCCTCTGAGTTTTCAATGAGGTCCCATATTTTGGCTAATTATGCTACTCTTTTAGATGCTGGTTGGCCATCTCCCCCTGATTTCCATTTCTCTATGACCATTTTAAAACATTTTCTTGTTTATTTCTGTTTCAACTACCACACCAGATGCGAGCCTCTCCCTAAGAGGAATTGTGCCTAGTTTTTCTTTGAACCTAAGGCCAATATTTGGCAAATGAGAATAATTCAATATATATTTTAAACTGTATTGATACAAGTTGATGGAAAAATCAATGAAACAAAACATTATAAACATAAATAATGGTTATCCCTGGGTGATTGTTTAAAAATATATTTTATTTATTGTTTACAGAGAGGAAGGTAGAGGGATAGAGAGTTAGAAACATCAATGAGAGAGAAACATCCATCAGCCGCCTCCTGCACACCCCCTACTGGGGATGTACCCACAACCAAGGTACATGCCCTTGACCAGAATGGAACCTGCTACCCTTCAGTCCCGCAGGCCGATGCTCTATCCACTGAGCCAAACCAGTTAGGGCATCCCTGGGTGATTTTTATTTTTTGTTCTTTTTGATTTCCAAATTATTCCAAAGAATATACATAACTTTTACATTAAGAAATATCAGTACTTTTTGAAAAAAAAAAATTAGAAGTAGGATCTCTACTGTGAAACATCCGCTGAAATGACTAACATACTATCTTTTCCTTTTGCTTTGTAGCACACATAGAATATCTGGTTTGAACCAGGCATAATGCTAAGTTAGGAACTCATGACTAAGCACAGAGAACAGAGAATATGTACAGCAATAACAATACAATGAAATTAGTGTTATCATAGATGTTTGAATAGAAACCAAATGAAAGCCAGAGAAAAGTTTAACTCATTTTGAATCTTTTTATTACAATCTTTAATCTTGGATTTGATTATTTTACTGGTCATACACTCCAAATTCTTTTAAGAGTTTATTCTCCAGTGATGTTGATTTGTTTAATATTTTCTAAATTAACCCTAGACTTTCATAATGCATTCCTCACCACACAGTTCCAAAAGTAATATAGATTGTACAACTTTTCTTCTCAGCCACCTCCTGGTAAGATTCACTTGTTTTAGCTCTCCTTTCTGGAGGATTCATTTAAACAATGGTTTCTTTGAAAACATGTGAATCTTCTTGATACAGTTTCTACCTACTTATAAGGGCATATGACTTCCATTTTGGAAACTCCTGTGTTGAGAGGGTATGTTTGAACTTCTAAAATGCAGGAGTAACTTTAATATATTTATCCAAAATATTCAATGTTCCTCATGTTTATCCTGATTATACTATTTCATATTTTTAAAGAGAGGGAAATAAAGCAACAAAAAATGGAACATTTACCCAAATGTATGGGAATCTGGAATGAATCATAAGATGCAGAAATTGTTTGAGTAATCTAAATTAGAGGACTGCTGAAACCACATCTTTACATTGTTTACTATTCACACATGGATAATCTAGATTGAGCAAAATTTTATTAAAGGATTTTTAAAAAGCCTTTTTAGAGAAAGTCATAACTAGTGAACATTTTAGTCAAGTGCTTATTAGAAACATATTTTGTCATTCCATATATAGTCCAAATGCAGACTGCCTTTTGTTCTGGACATTTTTCTCCTCCAGATTCATCAGAGGGAGGCCATATTCTTTTTTTATTTTATTTTATTTTTTTAATTTGTGGGAGGGGGAAAAGAGGTACTAATTTTTGACTTACAAAAAAATTGCAGAACTAGTAGATAGAGAATTTCTATCTCAAGGTCATTTTTCTATTCTAAAATATGTTTGTGGCCCTAGCTGGTTTGGCTCAATGGATAGAGTGTCGGTCTGCAGAATGAAGGGTCCCAGGTTCGATTCCGGCCAAGGGCACATGCCTGGGTTGCGGCTCGATCCCCAGTAGGGGGTGTGCAGGAGGCGGCCAATCAATGATTCTCTCTCATCATTGATGTTTCTATCTCTCTCTCCCTCTCCCTTCCTCTCTAAAATCAATAAAATATATTTTTAAAAAATGAAATAAAATATCTGTTTGTGTAAATTTAATTCTTTTTGAAATGTAGATGACAATTTTCTTCTGCTTCATGGTTATTTCCCTTATGTTCTCTATAGCCTTTTTTTTTTGTTAACTTTTATTATACTGAGGTGTTTTACATGATTCCTAGTTTAATGACACTTTCTGTCAGTCTAGCAAACTCCAGAATTCATGGGTTAGCACTGTTCCCTTAAATTGTTCTTGTCCTTCTAAATCAGCTTGCTTTGTTAAATAGAGCCTGTTTCTTTAAATCACAATCACAAGCCTGGCGCTTTTTGTAATGTTGGTCTCTTTAAGAATTGAATACCTTGAATCCTTTCCACCTAGTTCACAGTCTGATATTCTTGATTACCTTTTTTTCTAATGATTCTAATTTTTAGGATAGAGTTCATCTTTCCAGTTTCATCTCAGTCTCAGGACTCTGGTTCTGCCACTAAGCTCTGGCAGGGACAGGGTGGTTGGAAGCACGGGAGAACTTGGCATTGAGATACTTTCTCTCTCTTTCTCTCTCTCTCTTTTTCCTCAGAATTATTTTTTTCTTTTTTTTTCTTTATTGATTAAAGTATTACATATGTGTCCTTATCCCCCTATTGCCACCCTATGCCCCCCACTCATGCCCTCATCCCCTGTTGCCTGTGTCCATTGGTTAGGCTTATTATATGCATGCATACAAGTCCTTTGGTTGATCTCTCCTCCTTAACCCCACCCTCCCCTACCTTCCCTCTGAGGTTTGACAGTCTGATCGATGCTTTTCTGTCTCTGGATCTGTTTTTGTTCATCAGTTTATGTTGTTCATTATATTCCACAAATGAGTGATATCATGGGATATTTATCTTTCTCTGACTGGCTTATTTCGCTTAGCATAATGCTCTCCAGTTCCATCCATGCTGTTGCAAATGGTAAGAACTCCTTTTTTGCCACAGCGTAGTATTCCATTGTGTAGATGCACCACAGTTTTTTAATCCACTCATCTGCTGATGGGCACTTAGGCTGTTTCCAAATCTTAGCTATGGTAAATTGTGCTGCTATGAACATAGGGGTGCATATATC
>NW_005353324.1:202114-276954 GCF_000412655.1 Myotis brandtii | reverse complement strand
GTTTATTTTTGTGTATGGTATAAGTTGGTAGTCTAGTTTCATTTTTTTGCATGTATCTGTCCAATTTTCCCAACACCATTTATTGAAGAGACTGTCTTGACTCCATTGTATGTTCTTGCCTCCTTTGTAAATATTAATTGATCATAGTGGTTTGGATCAATATCTGGAATATTCTATTCCATTGGCCTATATGTCTTTTCTTGTGCAGTACCAGGCAGTTTTGAAAATAGTGGCCTTGTAATACAGCTTGATATCTGGTATTGAAATCCCTCCTACTTTGTTCTTCTTTCTCAGGATTGCTACAGCTATTCGGGGTCTTTTTTTATTCCAGATGAATTTTTGGAGAGTTTTTTTCTAGGTCTGTGAAATATGCCATTGATATTTTAATGGGGAGTGCACTGAATCTATAGATTGCCTTGGGTAGTATGGACATTTTAATGAAGTTGAATTATTTTGTAGTTTTAACATTTCTGTCTTCAGATAATCCTGAAGATATGGTATTACACAGGATTTTTGTAATGTGAGGTCATTTCATACCACTTGGGGAAAAGATTTGAAGAGGTACTTTATTAGGTCTGCATTGTCTACAAAGGCAGTTTTGTAATGAACACCTTCCACTATATGTTGATATCAGCATTGGGAGTTATCTTTTACTGATTTATATTCTTTGAATGTCACTCAAAGAATTAGAAAATTGCTCTTGCCTCAGTGGCTTTTTCAAAAAGATCAGAATTTAAACACTAATTGGTTTTTTTAAATATTTCTGTGAATTTAATGCTGAGTAGTACAAGGCTCTCTCTGATTCACTTATATTAAAAGCAAACCTTCTCAAAATGTCGTTTCTTACATTTCAGGAAGTATTCATAATTATCTATTGTTTAGAAAATTACCTATTCACTGGCTGACATTTGCTCTTCTTTTCTTATCCATCAAAGGTGACATAAATAAAGGTGTCAAAATCATTAAGAAAATTATAATTTAGTATTTTAAAATAATAACTTATTTCATAGGAACCTTGACCTTCTTATCAAGAGGCTATTCAAGAGAAGAAAATAGGTTTCCCAGGAAACAGGTCCTAAAGCACATTTTCAAACTAACACTTGATTAGGAGGTGCAATCCAGGGAGGACAGAATGAGAGGGAAAGGGAAATGGTAGAGGTTGAGGAGAGTGAATAAGGAAAACACACACAAGGAGACGCCTTATGGATTTGGTAAAATTCTTAAGAAAACAGGGGCGATGGTTCATGTAAGACATCTTCAATATGACCCCTGCTTCTCATAACAGTCGACAGGAAGTACAAACTATTTATCTGTTGGTCCTTCCTGCCTCCTCTTTTTATTGTTACCCCTGCTTATGTTACCTTGCCCCTCCAAGTGGCCTCAGAGAAACTAGAGCTTTAGTGGTTCATTTCATTGGACCTCAGTTCAAGACCTGTTTCTGTTGATTGATGCTTCTCTTGATTGATGGTGTGGTCTAATCAATAATGACACCCTCATGCTGAGTCATACCAACGGAGGCAGGTTTTTATGACCTTGGGAATGACCTGAGCCATCACAGAGGCAGCTATAGCCCAGAACCAAGGTAAGTAGCATACAGACCAAGAGGGAAGGTAAGGCTAAGCTCATCTGGGATAATTCAACGTGCAGCCCTATTTATAGTACCTAATATAAGGCCTACATATGCCAATCTGTATATGTTAACCTATAACTTAATAAAAGATGAAATATGTAATATTTCCATTTTAAAACTCTGTGACTTTGGATTTTATGATGTGTAATTGATTTTGTTTTCAGTTAAGTGTAAAATGCAATTCTTTCTTAATCAGGCATGGGGAAATACAATGAAACAATAATTGCATTTTCTATTCCTACAGGATACTAATTAGAAAACACAGATAACAAAATAATGCTGTTTTGTTTTCATAGACTGACATCAAGGTTTTTTTTATCGTTTATTACAATTTAAGAATATATTATTTCATTTCAATGTGTAAGGAAAGAATAAGTTTCCTTTTATCTTAATGATAATTTCCTTTTGAAAGCCAGAAGAAGATGCTGAGCAGATTATTTCCTTTTGTAGAGCCACAGAGCAATTTTACTTAGTGTCTTCTTCAATGGGAAACACATTAGCTTGATGCACATGATAATTTTGGAGCTGTTTTGTTTTCTTTTATTTTTCATAATCATCTTTAGACTTTGTATAAACTAACCTTTTCCCCTGCATAACACATTATCAAATTAAAATTGAGCACTAATGTCATGAAATGAATTTTACAATGATCCTTTTTTTGGTCCCGAGTAATTCCACTCACACAGTACTCCAGGTATTGTGGAAATTAAAAGTATCCCTTTCAACAAGCCCTGGATATTGAGACTGAAACATTCTAGCCTTAAGTGGCACTGATTAGTGAATAAGAAATAAATCTGGCCCAGCTGGTTAGCTCAGTGGTTGAGCATCAACCTATGAACAAGGAGGTCAGGGTTCAATTACCGGTCAGGGCACATGCCCAGGTTGCAGGCTCAATCCCCAGTATGGGGTGTGCAGGAAACAGCCTATCAATGATTCTTTCTTATCATTGATGTTTCTATCTCTCTCTCCCTCTTCCTTTCTCTCTGAAATAAAAATATATTTAAAAATAATAATAATAAAAAATAATCTGATGATAATTTGTTAAGAAGGTGAAGGAAGTAGAGGCAAATTCTTTATAGTTTGGTTTATATAACAAAAATAAAAACAAGCATTGAGTATATGTAAATTTCAATAAAAATAATGAGAGTATAATTCTAAATATGATAGAGATCAATAAGCTTAGAAGAAAAGGAAGTTTAGGGGACATTTAACAAATAGGAAAATGAGAGCTCAAGAAATCTGGATGTAATATATACAAATAATGGTCATAAGTAATTATTTTTATATACTTTATGTAAATATACTTTGGAGAATATTAGAGAGAATGATAAGTACTCATTACTCCTATTCTGGATGAATTTTCATTAATGAATTAATAAAATTGTTCAAGTTCCCTATGTCTCTTACTCTCCTTATCAGCAGAGGTAAAGAAAGAAACATGAGAATGGCTAGAATCTGGACCCATAGTTTAAAAACATAGACAGCTTTTTAGTGTTGTCCTACCATTTTCAGATTCCCTTCATGTAACCTATAGCAGCTAAAAGTATGCGATCTTAGCCTTGCTGCTAAATTTAGTTCATATGTCTCTTGCCAACAACGTAAATGGATAGTGAGTTCACATGAGTTTATTCCAGAAAAATAAGTTTTACATAGCTTGGACAGAAAGCCTTTAGCTCAGATGGCCTACAAGTTTCTTATTATTATGACGATGTATTATTAGAACCTAATTTTTACTAGTCATTGCTGACATTTTGAGTTCCCAGACACATTTTTTTGTTTTTGACAACTTGTAACCCTGTAGAAACTTTATTTTTAATATGACCTTTTCTCCTTTCTTTCCTTTTGATTCAAACTGGCCTCATCCAGGACCCTGACTTACCTGCCTCCTTCTCTCTTGCACCTCCACTCCCTTAATCATTAAACCTTCAGGACAATGAGGTTCTGGTCAGCATCAAATAATATTAGGAACAAAGCCTCAGGTCTATTGACCACAGAAACAAAGTTTCGGTCAAACTTGAGGGAATATCTAGGCTTCAGTTTTGTTAAAGGTCCAGGGCCCCAAAGCAGGGAAACCATAGGAAGTGGCATTAAGACTGACATCAGGACCAGATGCAATGATCAATCACCCCTACCCCAGTGCCAATCGATCAGTAGAGACCATGACCTTACCTCCCTTAGTCCCATGATTAATGAGTTTTCTCTTATATAACTCATTCCCAGGAAGCCCTCTAGAGCCAGGTCTTTGTGTATCAATTCACCTATCTCCAGGTCTGGGCCACTTCTTAAAATCAACCCTTAGCACTAGCCGGTTTTGCTCAGTGGATAGAGCGTCTGCCTGTGGACTCAAGGGTCCCAGGTTCGATTCAGGACAAGGCATGTACCTTGGCTGCAGGCACATCCCCAGTAGGGGGCGTGCAGAAGGCGGCTGATCGATGTTTCTAACTCTCTATCCCTCTCCCTTCCTCTCTGTAAAAAAAAAAGAAATATATTTTAAAAAAATCAACCCTTAGTTCCTTTGCCGCAAATTCCTGTTCCTGTCTTATTGGACTGTGATTTGAGCAGGCAAATAGACCCCTTTAGCCTGGTACAAACTCCACTTATCTTCCCTCTTAGAGATTCCAGGATTATTGTTATTAATTTAAGATCTGAAGACTTTTTTCATTCTATTTTTATTGTTGACACCATTAGAGATGTCCCCATTTCCACCCCTCCACTTTCCCATCTCCACCCAGCCCCTGCCACTTCTAACTCTCTAGCCCTCTCCCTTCCTCTCTGTAAAAAAAAAAAATGAAATATATTTTTAAAAAATCAACCCTTAGTTCCTTTGCCGCAAATTCCTGTTCCTGTCTTATTGGACTTTGATGTGCACAGGCAAATAGATCCCTTTAGCCCGGTACAAACTCCACTTATCTTCCCTCTTAGAGATTCCAGGATTATTGTTATTAATTTAAGATCTGAAGACTTTTTCATTCTATTTTTATTGTTGACACCAATAGAGATGTCCCCATTTCCACCCTTCCACTTTCCCATCTCCACCCAGCCCCTGCCACCCCTTCCCTCTGGCCATCACCTCACTGTTGTCTATGTTTATGGGTTATGCATAGATGTTCTTTGACTAATCCATTCGATGCTACTGTAATAACCTGGTTAGTGTTTAATAGGAAAGTAGCAAAGAAATACCAAATAGTATCCAGTGGTCGGCAAACTCATTAGTCAACAGAGCCAAATATCAACAGTACAACGATTGAAATTTCTTTTGAGAGCCAAATTTTTTAAACTTAAACTATATAGGTAGGTACATTGTTATTAACTTAAGTAGGGTACTCCTAAGGCTTAGGAAGAGCCACACTCAAGGGGCCAAAGAGCCGCAGTTTGCCGACCACGGGTATAGGCATTTATACAAGTTTGCCCCAAAGCTGCATTTAACATTCTCCAAGTCTGTTCTCTGCTGATCCTGAGGAAGGGACTGGACAAAGCTGGCTCGGGAGCCGCAGTTTGCCGACCACTGGTATAGGCATTTATACAGGTTTGCCCTAAAGCTGCATTTAACATTCTCAAAGTCTGTTCACTGCTGATCCTGAGGAAGGGACTGGACAAAGTGGTTTAGACGCAGGCCCAGTAAGTTCTGAAGGATGAAGAAAGGTGCCTGCCTGTCTGCCAGTTATACCTGGGAACAGATTGGTGACCAGGCTGGGTGTGGCCACTCGTAAGCATATGGAATCTAAATATATAAACTTTTAAACAGAGAAGCCACTCTCCAGGGCACTGGACTCCTGTTACTCCTGTTGCAGGGCACGCTCCCTGGGCGCACGTGACTCATAGCAATGTTGGACTCCACACATGGACTAATGCACTTCAATTAGCCTGGATGCTGAACCACATTCGCTGCCACAAGGAACAGAAACTCTAGACCCTGGCCCTCCTCTGGCTCTGCTAGAACCCCAGCTACATCTTTTCCAGGACTGGCTTAAGGGGCAGGCGACTTCGGTACCTGAGAAATGTCACGCCACATATTCATGCCTCTGTTTCTATTTTGCTTGTCTGTTTATTTTGTTCATTGGATTCCACATATAAGTGAGGTTATATAGTATTTGTCTTTCTCTGACTGACTGATTTCATTTAGCATCTCCAAGTCTATCCATGCTGTCACAAAAGGTAAGATTTCATTCTGTTTTAGAATGTGGGCAAAATGATCCCCAGTGACAATTGATTAAGACTGAGTCTAGGTAATATCTCTTTTGCCTGTTTCTGCCTTCAACGGGTAACGTTAGAAGTACAATTCTCACCTCTTCATAGAAGAGCTTTTCCTCTTATCAGAATAAGTGGTTTTAAAAAGAAAAAAGCCTCTAATGACGCTGTTCCTCTACATTCCTGAACTTTCATTCATGTTTCCTCAAAAGCACTGTTAATTTTAAGGGGGAAAAAGTGACCAGAGTAATGAGTTTTTCAATCAACATTGCTTCTCTTTTCAATATAAAATATTGCTACCTTTGAAGCATTTCAAAAGTGTTCTTCAAGCACCTTTCAAAAGCCTCTTCTCTCCTTACATATGAGAAGCCCACGCTTCTACGCTCACTTTCCTTAAACTCCCTCAAGTTTCTTGCTGAGAAGAGCACAGAAATACACAAATACTATTAAGTTAGGAAAAACCTGCACTAGCAATTGAAACTAAAGGAAGGTGACATCCATTAAAAAGACATTCTATGTGCCTGCTAGACATCATGCAGGCAAGAGAACTCTAACTGAACAGTGCACTTTTGTCATATACCATAATGACTTTATTTTTAAACTTATAGAAGAGGACTCAAGACTTTGTCATAAAATCATTTCTATTTCCAGATGCCTTTGTTCTGCCTCTAGATAGACCATTTCCTGGGTGGAGGTGGAAAGGTGCAGAAATGGAGGCTAAAGGAAAAAAATAAAACCTAGAACCTACTAGCTTCTTCTGAGGTGTGACTCAACTAGCCCCACAGATTATTTCTGCCATCCACATTCTATTTCCAAATTCTCTGCTAATACAGAATTCAGGATTTCTGTCTAAAGACTTTACAGCCTAGCTGGTTTGGCTCAGTGGATAGAGCTTCAGCCTGCAGACAAACAGGTCCCGGGTTCGATTCTGGTCAAGGGTACATGCCTGGGTTGCGGGTGTGAGGGAGGCAGTCAATCAATGATTATCTCTCATCATTGATATTTCTGTCTCTCTCTCCCTTCCTCTCTGAAATGTATATATATATAGGTATATATACATGTATATATATATGTAGGTAAATATATATATATACCTACAGAAGTGTAGTTGTAAATAAAGTTAGTTTTTAAGGTTGAGGATCTGATATGATTTGCCTCTCAGATCTTTTGTCCCATAGATTAATCTAATGTCAATCTGTTGAACTATATCATTTATTTATTTATTCTGATGTGAGATGAGGCAAACAATGATGAATCTAAGAGAGAAAGAGAGAGATAAATAAAAAGGGATAAAGAGGTCTGTTACTAAGGTCCACAGAAAAGCTAATCTAAACTGCTAATCCCTAGAAATCCCCAAAGGAGAAATTTAGCCAACTCTATGAGACTTAAGTTGATGTCATTGAGAGATAAAGGAATATAAAACACAAAGCTACAATATTTGAGAAATTTACTTTTTAAATCACAAAATCATTTTCTTAATGTTGTCTTGAATTAGGTGCTTTTGTCTCTTGGCGTTAGAGTAAGATAGAGATAACCTTCTTTTATATTCATACTACAGGCCCAGTGCACGAATTCATGCATGGGTGGGGTCCCTCAGGGTGGCCTGTAGGGATCTGGCTGAAACCCACAGTCCAATGCCGCCTGCCCTTCCTTCTTGCCGCTGCAGCTCATCCTGGCCCCACTGCATTCAGTCAGTCCTGATTGGTAGAGGCTTGTGCCACCACAGTGGCAGTCGCCAGCCATGAGCTCTGCGTCTGGCACCCACCAGTGGGGTGGCCGGGATCTGATCAGCCCTCTGGACAGGCAGTGAGATGCCCTTGCAGGCCCAGGATCTGGATCCATCCCACTGACATTCGCACTGGTTGTCCAGAGCCACTTGGCAGCCGCTTTTATATAATTTCTTCCTTGTAGAGCATCTAGGGTGAGGAAGCTGCCACAGTGCCCAGGGCCAACTTCCAGGAGGCCAGCAGTGCTGTGGGGATTGTGGCTGCAGAGATCTGGCTGCAGGGATCATGCCTGCGGCGTAGGTCAGTCCGTTGGTGAATGGCCCGTTCTCCAAAGATTGGACCTGAGAACTACAGAGGGAGTGAGTGCCTGCCACCCGGCTGGGGGCTGGGGGGGTGAGTCGGTCAGCTGAGTGGCGCTCCCGCTGTGGGAGCCCATTGACCACAAGGGGGCAGCTCCTGCATTGAGCGTCTGCCCCCTGTTGGTCAGTGTGAGTCATAGCGACCAGTTGATCGGTCATTTGGTCACTTAGGCTTTTATATATATAGAAGATATATAACTAGAGAATAGCACCAATATAGACTAAATAATGCAATCAGAAATAAATTCTTAATTTTTGCCAAGTGATGTAGTTCTGACATCAGAATTTTCTCTTTTTCTATAAATATATTTTTATTGATTTCAGAGAGGAAGGGAGAAGGAGAGAGAGAAACATCAATGATGAGAGAGAATCTGATTGGCTTCCTCCTGCACACCCACATTGGGGATCAAGCCACAACCCTGGCATGTGCCTGACCAGAATCAAACCATGACCCCCTGGTCCATAGGTCAACGCTTAACCACTGAGCCAGGCCGGCTGCGCTGAATTTACTAAGACACCTTTCATAGTTTTCATTTTATTATTCCCCAAACTACAATTAAGTTCCTTGCTATTCAAAGTCCTCAATTTCACCCAACCAAATATTTCCTTTATCTTATCATTATCCAACGGTGCTTTAAAATTTAAAATTACAGTAAAAAGTAAAGCTTCCTAAAATTTAATTCCGTGTCTTTTAATTTATTTTTTCCTCAGTGGAAAGTTTACTTTTTCACCACTTCCCCACATATATATTTCCCCTGCTTTAAGATTTCAATGATAGAGATTTCTGAAGCTCAAGCACCCATACAGTATTTTTTTCCTCTCTCTAACCCCTGGCAACTTCCCCCAGCCCTACATCTTGTTTTTATTTGCTTTAATTCCCTTACAATCTTCTTAGTATTAGAGCTATTTATATATACATATTCCATATATTATTGTGTATTATTAATAATATATAATCAACTATAATTATCATTGTAATATTATATGTATAATATATTTTATTATGATAAGTATCATCTCTCTCTCATATTATATTTAAAGTAGAGAGACTGTGGCACCAACCTGGTTTCCTGCTCAGAATCAATGCATGAATCTGAAGAGTTCCTGAAAATACAAAGCGTGTTATGTTTTCCAAGTGAGTGAAACTGGAGATGGCAAAGCCAGCACTGACCATCCCCTCACATGAACTATCAGGGTGCCTGGTGCATAAGGAGCCTTCAAATACATGTTCAACACTAAATATTCATTTACAAAATAGAATACATTCAAAATAGTAAATGCACAGTTTAAATTTTGAACTCTATGAGCCCAGCCATATCTCTGTACACTGTAGCAAGATTTACAAAACTGCAAATCCTTTTCCCTACAGGAATCTGCAGGCACTAAGATGATTTTATTTTATATTTTGTTGTAAAATAGCATTGGGTTTTTATAAGAGAGACTATTTTTATAATTATTCTTTAGAAACATTTTCATATTCCATTAGTAAATCTCTTCCCCACCCCAGCGAAGATTGATGGAATTTTCGGCACATCTATCATTTTTATCCCCTCCCAAAGACAGAACTGCTGGGCTTGGATATTAATGCCACATCATGTAGTAGGATAAACAGGCCATTAGCATAAAACATACATACCTCTTTTTATTGAAAAACCCATTTTATGACAGAAGGAAGCTAACATTTGCATTTAAATAGAGACTATTCCACTAAGATACTACTACATTTTTAAAGTATATGATTTTGATAAGGTTGATAAATACTGCCACTATCACAGATTTTGGGGGAAAGAATTCAAGGAATGAAAAACTGTTTTCCAGGCTAACAAACTTAAGCATGTATAATCTCTTTGTTCAGGACTTTTTATCTCTTATATTCTCCATCAATCACAGAGTCACTTTTCAATATTGAAAGTGTTTGAAAGTTTAAAGCGTTAGATGGTATGGTTAGATTCTTATTTATGCAAAAATCAGTTATATTCTAGATGTGACTGTCCTATACTAAAATCATTTACTGTCAGTTACCTCCTGGGTATACAAAAATGTGAGTCTCTCTCTTAGTGGGCTCTTGTTACTCTGCAGTATCTGAAATTTTCTGGTACACACTCGGTCTTGGGAGAAAAAATATAGAATAATTATTATCTAATTATTTTTAGTCAATAAAAAACACATGTCAGTGATGCTAAAATTTTATGGAGCTTAACAACTGTATGTGAGCTTACAAAAAATATCTATATTCAGGGGTTCTGATTTGAGTCAGGCATTGACAGATGATGAATGTTGTCCACAGAAATACAGATAGTGGGTGGTAATGGATGATGCTAAATAACAAAGATGTATTTGTCTTATGTTGACACAGAGAGTTAACTTGTTGAAACAGAATCATGTAATGATAATTCTTACCTACCACCATGTTTGATTAATAATTTAAAGAAGTTAAACAAAAAAACAAACACAAATGTAGGATTTCCTTTTGAAGGAGCTGTCAACAATCAATCCTGGTTCCTAAGAAATTTATTTCTCTTGCATTAGGACCCTGTTTGGTATTGGATTAGCAGATACATTCTGAATGATGTATGCAAAAAACATAGCTCACAAAAGAAGCCTTTTGAATTTGAGCGCTTCCCAGTTTTATACTGTTAGATACATGAATGTAAAATGTTTATTTGATCACCACCCCATCCCTAGACACACATGAAATCTATAATTCTAGGATGACTCAGAAGAAACAATCTATAGAGACCAACCGTATTTTGCTAAAATAATTTACTTTTTTTTAAAAATAGAAACTCTGTTCTTTACCATTAGCATATTGACAAGACATCTGGTCCACATCATAAGCCTCCTTATCAGAAACTCTACTGGAGACCATCATTCTGACGCCATCTTCTCAAAGATTTTGATCTCTAAGAAGAGAATCATGGGCTTGTGGTTAAATCTTTTCTTCACACTCTGGTCTTAAACTGATCATACCCCTCCCCCCACTGCATTAAACACATATTTCCCCTATTGTCTCTCTGCAAATATTCATACTAAATCCATACTGATTCCTTAAAGTCTTGAAAGAATAATTCACATTCCATGTCTGACATAGACTATTTTTTTCTGATTATACATATCTCCCTTTTTAAAAGTAACTACAATTCCTAGCTAGAAACTTACATGAATATGAATTTGCTCCCCTTTCATTATACCTGAACACACTTTCCTGCATGTTTTGACATTTATTCAATGTATGATAAAATTAGTGGTTTATTTACATTATGAGCACTAACACATTTGTCAAGTCAAAGTATCTTTACATAAGAAAAAAATGTGACATTAATTAACCTTGTACAGTAGTTCCTGTACAATGTTCTAATAAGCTCTGCCTGAATAAATCCAGGGAATAAATATTTAGCAAAGTGGGCCTACCCTAAAATGCTCAATAAATTCTACTCATTCCTCCTATACCCCCATCACCTTCTGCAGAGTAAGTTGTGTCCAAAAGAATATATAGGATGACAGAAGGAGGAAAAAGTGCCTGAAAAACACACAGGTTCATGACAAATTTGTGAATAAGTACGAGAGAAAGACATTAAAACAAACTGTTCAATTTCACTTTAAAGTTTACCATGTTTCTGAACCTACTACTATACATTCATTTAATCCTTAGAATAAGCCTATACTAAATTATCAACCTTATTTTAGAAATGAGAAACTGAATCTTCAGACATGTAAGTACTTTCTGTAAGCTCACACATCAAATAATGAAGCAAGATTGAGTTGGGGTGTCTTAATGCCTAAATTAACTTTCTTTTAATGATGACAGCATTTTCCAATGGGTGTTCCATGGAACAGTATTATGGTCAGGAGAAGGGAGATGACCATGGTAAACTAAGTTTGACAAGTGTTGAAATAAACAAATATCCCTTTATTTCTTAAACATAAGACTTCTCATATTTTATAAGGGACTATCATGTAAGTTGAATCTTGCAAAGGGGGATATAGATTTTAATATTTATCAATTTAATTTAACTTTGGGTTTGCTTTATATCAGATTAAACCCTGAAACCAGGATTTCTTAAAATTCTCTCTGAGAAATGTTGGCCTTGTGTTTCCACACTCTAAGAATCTAAGTATCTAAGTATCAGAGAAGAAACAATATCACCAAATCCTTAACTGAGCAGAAAATTCATCTCCTTAATTTGACCTTTCCTCCTTTTTTTTTCCTTTTGACAAACTGGCCTCATCTAGCACACTCAACTCTCACCCAACTCTCTATTTCACATCCACTCCCTTAGTCATTAAGTCCTCAGGACAATGAGGTTCTGGTCTGCATCAAATAATCTGTCAGTGCAAAGCCTTGGGTCTATTGATCACAGGGACAGTTTTAGTCAAACTGGAGATAACGTCTAAGCTTTAGTGTGTTTCAGCTCCACACCAAGAAAATCAGTAGGACCCCACCAACCATACCTGTGAGGAAACCAGACAGAGTGATGTTATGGCTGATATCGGGATCAGATGCAATTATCAGCTATCCCCTCTCCTAGAGCCTATCAATCAATAAAGACCGAGACCTTTACTCCCTTAGTCTCCTATATAATCCATCCTGAAGCCATTTCAGGAGCCAGGACTTTGAGCCTGACCTTACCTGTGACTCTGGGCATTGCTCCATTTCCTAAATAATCAACTTTTACTTTCTGGCTGCAAACTCCTGTTGGAGTTTGATTGGGCTTTGATGCAAGGTGGAAAATAAATCCCTTTAGTTCAGTAACAAATCTGCATTGGAATGCTGGCCAGAAAAAAAAAAATACTTCTACTTAGAAAAATCATCTGGAACCCATGAGGAATAAATAAATACAGATGATGTTTTAATTAATACTAGCTCTAAGAGGAAACTGGAAATCAATAGGTTAATGATGCATCTTCTCTTCTGCCTTTGGCTGATGCTAATGAAAATGTAAAATATGTTAAAATAGTACAAATGACACTAAAATAACCTGAAACTTCAGCTTCAATATTGAGAATCCAAAATACCCTGGTGATTTAGGGTGAGTATGGATAGATTTCCCACACTGAGCAAGAAGAGCAAGCCTTCTCCAAATTATAGTTGTACTATACTTGATATATGATTTTTTAAATGAAATTGTTCTCTTATCTCAGACTGAGCTCATTTTCTTGAGCTTCCAAAAGTCTTCATTTTTATTTAAGAAAACAATCACTGCTGTGTATTGTGCTGAATTACATCTAAAAATCCAAACCATTTCTGCAGCAAATTCTATTAGCTGTCTTAATATCCTGTTTTAATAAGGACTTCACTATTGAGATAAAAATTAAATGTTTGCCAGAGTGATGCATTAATAACTCAAAACCTTTAATTACAGCAGTGACCAACTTAATTAAACTCTACACTACAAACTGTCGGCCTCATATAATGGTCCCTTATGTGATTGGATTATAGCTGAA
Organism: Myotis brandtii; assembly: GCF_000412655.1. Lineage (NCBI taxonomy): Eukaryota > Metazoa > Chordata > Mammalia > Chiroptera > Vespertilionidae > Myotis > Myotis brandtii. Next base: position 263,605 of record NW_005353324.1, on the reverse strand, counting down.
CTATTAAAAAAGTTATCCCATGTTTCAGAATATGATACAAATTCTCCACTTATGAGCAAATGGTCTTTGTTTTCAATTGGGAGAACAAAAACACTCAATGCAAACCCAACATTGACAATGAAGGCACGATTATTATTTTATTAATTTTATTTCTGTACAGTTCATAGATGGTTACTACTAACAAATTTTAAGTAATTATTTTTAAAATGAAACAAGTTGAAAAAAATAAAGAAGTGAGGTGTGTCTGTTCAAGTACTGCTGAGTTTCTCAGTGATGTTACTCCTCAGCGAAGTTTCTAGATTCTCCTCCTTTTTCTTCCTTAATCCATGGCTACTAGGGTTTGGGGATTAGAATAGTGGATTGCAAATTTGAGCATGAATGAAAATCACCTGTAGGGCTTGTCACAAACAGATTGCTGGCCCTCTCTCTGAGTTTCTGATTCAGTAGACCTGAGTGAGGCTCAAGTCTGCATTTCTAAAACGTTTTCAAGTGTCACTACTGTTCCTGCACCAGGGAACACACTTTGAGAACCATTTGTATAGAATAAACAGGGCTCAGTGTTCCTTATGGACTTCTATGGAGAAAAAGAGAGAGAGAAAGAGGTGGAGTGAGGTAAAAAAAAAAAAAATGCCCAAAGATAAATCTGATCTCTTCCTAAACCCTTAAAATTTCTGAATGCCTTTTTTACTCTTGGTGACCCCATATGACCTCAACTAATAGTTTACACTAATGTGATGACTCAGAGATTGAGCTGCCATACCTGATAGTCGTAAGGTTTAGGCTAGTCATGACAGAAAGACTAATCATGTGACTTAGGGTAGAGCTTTTGTCTGAAGTTTCAATTGACATAGAGTCTGAGTTCAACCATGTGGCCAATAAATTAGTCATGGCTACATAATGATGTTTCAATAAATCTCTAGACCGTGAAGCTTGGGTGAAATGCCTGAGTTGGCAATCTCCCATGTATATTGTTATATGAATGCTGGAACGGAGGGTTACACATCCTGAGAACAATGGAGACTTACTTATGGAACTCTCAGGCACTCTGGGTCTCTTCCTTTGGCTGGTTCTAATTTGTATATTTTCCCTGTAATGAGCCTTTTGCATGAATATAGCAGCTTTTAGTGTATCCTATGAGTCTTTTTAGAACTTTATCAAATCTGAGGGTGGTTTGGGGAAAGCACTAATCTTGCAGTTGGTGTCAGAAATATGGGTCATCTTGTGGAGACTTTTCCTTCTAATGTTGCAGTCTGACCCTAATTCCTTGCAGTTGGGGGCCAACATCTTGGACAGACCTGATATTCTGAAGGGCTGTGCCTTAAACCTCAAATTTCAGCTAACTCTTGGGGTAAGGGCAAGGGCATGAGGGAGAGAGACTGAGAAATGACTATAGGATGCCAAGTGAAACCACGAGTGACCCAATTTTACATATACCTCAAATAAGAACACTTTCACCAAAATAGTAACTTTCCTCCACATATCATTATCTCCATATCAACAAAAATACACCCACTAAGGAACAAAAGTATAGACTTTAGGTTTTGCTATTTTTAATATGTTAAATTAATATCTTTCCTAGTTTCCTACACATCTCAAAAGCTGCCACTCTATACCTTGTAAATGTGTAAATTCAGATATCTATGCTTTCAACTTCCTATGGTTTGAGGAATGTTTAAGGTTTCATAGGACCCAGGAACACCCTATCAAAAATCTTGGAGCATCCATTCCACATATTAAAAGGGAAAGAGGGCATTCTGCTCTTCTCATGTATTTTAATCCTAAGAACCTTTAGCAGCTGCAAACAAGATATGAGAATTCCTGTAAAATGTTTCTCCTTTGAGATCAGACAGACCTTTTTATAAAAAATAAAAAGGCTATCAAATTCTCTTCAGTTCTTTATAGGCTGTGGTGGGGGCTGGCAAGGGTGGGAGAAGGCTCACTCACCTAAGGGATACATATAGAAAAAATTAGTGTTAAATATCTTCTTACCCCTCAGTGGAGTTCATTCTAATATTGCTTAATTGTTAAGTACCTGCAGAGCAATACTGTGTCTCCAAAATAAAAAAGCTGAAGTCCAACAAATAATTGTCATTGATGGCAATTATTTTGCAATTTAAAGTATAATGACTTGTAACATGTTCTTTTTCCCCCTGAATACTTTATATACCCATCATTTACTTACTTTGAATTGTATTTTTTCTCAACAATTCTGCAACTGGATTAGGAATTCTATATATAAATTTGACAAAGAATTGAGCACTCTCCATGCAGGGCTCCGTGCCAGGCTTTGGAGATAAAAATATGAAGAACAAAAGGCAAAAGATTTCTGCGCTGGGAAAAGCAAAACTATGGCTGCAGCGTTTTCTATTTAGCTTTGTAACAACATATTTAATTAAAATCCCTCCATGTGCTTGGCACTCAAAGATACTGATGGACTCTTTGAACATTTTATAGTTTAAAGCTTGTAAAAATATGAATATATTTGTGAGCATCCCATTCAGGTAGACTATTTCCAATGGGAACAAAGAAGAGAGAGCTATACATTCTAAAAATAAGTCATGTAAGACAGTTCCTCTTCAATTTGAATATACAGTACTATTTAATTCATAAAATGTAAAAAAAACACCCACAAGAATACATGTATTTTTTTTTCTAAAGGAAAAGTGGATATTAGTAGACAATTCATACACATAAGTAAATATCCTTTATTTCCTTACATCTTCTGAAACTTCATTTGATAGAAAGACTCTTACTCCTTTCCCCAAGAACATTCATTCTACTATTTTTGTATTTTATATACAGGGGTGGGCAAAAGTAAGTGTGTAGTTGTGAGTAGGTGAAACATAGTTTATTCTTGTATTATTTATTCTTGTATTATTTATTTGTGTTACAACTGTAAACCTATTTTTGCCAACCCCTGTATTACATTATCTGAAATGCTTGTTGCTTTAGAAAATATTTCCCTGCAAAAGTTTCTATACAAAAGTGAACTTCTCCCCCTTAGGTTAGATTTCACAAGGATTAAGAACATTAGGTGTCTTTCTTTTGATACCTGCCATGAAAGCACTTACTTGAATAATGGCCCAAACTGGCCAATCTTCTACAGCTATTTCTGAGTCACTATGCACGAGAATGACAAGTGAGAGATGCAACCCAAGTATTCCCACTGGGAAGAGACTCCATCATCATCTGTCTAATGGTGATGTAGCTCCTTAAATGAAGGATTCCATACTGAGCTCATTTTGGAAATATGCCAAAGTCATCTTTGCTCACTAAACCCTGCTGGCAGTTGAAAAGCTCTAGTAGAAATATTGCTAAAGTGACTCTAACAAGAGAAATTCATATTTTCCCTGAAGTTTAGGATGGTTCATTTTCAACACCTTTCTCTCATCACATTTCTTCTCAGAAGACTAATGATTGGTTCACATATGTATATATTTAATAATTCTATGTAGCAACTAATTAATGATCAACTGTTGTTTACCTTTTACTTTATTAGAGTATAGATTTATACTAATAAGACGGCATCACAAACCAGATGTGGCAATGTAGCACACTAAATTATGATTACGTTAAACAAACTTTCAGATTAGCATACCCTAAAACAAACTAAAAATATAATCTGTGACAACAATAAAATTTCAGAGTAAATATAGAAAAAATACTAGTTGATGAAAACTTCATTAACAGTAATCTGAAAATATGTATTAAGGTCTAAATTCAATAGTGTTCTATTCCTGTATTGACCAATGCTGGACCATTTCCTTGTCTTAATCTTAAAATGCCAAGGACAAGCTTCTAGACTCTAGAATCTAGAGGATGTGACAGTAAGCCAACTAAAACTGCTTCTTATCAAGACTAACAGCTAGCTTGAGAATTACTTCAAGACCCTTACCTCACTCTGTACATCAATCCAAAACCAGATTATCACAACTCTGTCTAATCTCAACCAGTTCCACACATTGCAAGTCTCATCTTAATATCATACAACTCAGGTACTCAAACTCTATAAATGTACTCTCTCCACATTCCCCCCCTGACACACTACTGACACTATGTCCAGTTGGTGGCCGCCCTTTTGGTAGCCGTCTAACAAACTTAGCTTTGTTTAACCAACAGCTTTTACTGCTGCCGTTTGGAAGGGCAACAGTCAACAGCCTCAAAGCATTTGAAACATTACATGGAAATGAAGGTTTTATTTGCACAAATGTATCTTTAGAAATCAATCCAAATTCAACTCATATACACATTTATTATAGAAAAATATTCCACAATAGAAGATGCCTAAATGAATTAGCATATTCATAGGGTAGAATATCATATCATGAAAAATAAAGTATTAAAAATATGATATTGTACTGTGTTCAAAGGGAATAAAAAATGATACTCAAAATGAGTATTGTCTTCTGCTCCACCAAATCTATGTTTACCAAATTTTGTCTATTTCTGTAAAGCTCATTAACATCTATTTTGTTGCTCCAGTCAAAATTTATGGTTCATTTTGGTTCCTAATTTGTTTTTATATATTTTCCAAAACTATATTCCTTGCTTTAATGACAATATATTTGGCCACTTTTTTTTTTTTACTGTATGTGTGTTTCCTATTCTTGAAGCCACTACTTCTCTTTCCAAAGATACCACAAAACCAATTGGTCTTGCATTCTTAACTTTTAAATTAATTCTCAACACAACTGCTGGTTTGATCATTTGCAAATGCAAATTAGATATAGCCTGAGCCTCTTCAGCATTCACTCATTGAAACTGGAATAACATCTAAACTGATTATGGGAAATATACTTACATAATATAGGTAGATATATAACTCTTTCCTCTCCAACTTCATCTCTTTTTCTCTTCTAATGCCAATCAACTTCACTAATTTTATTACAGTTGTTCAACTATACAAAGCTCTTATTCCACTTTGGGACTTTATATGTGTGTCCCGCTTAATGCAGTTAATTCTCCAGCATATACACTGAGTGGCCAGATTATTATGACCACCCCATCAGTACAATGAAGTGAATTAGTTATGCAAATAATAATAATAATAATAATAATAATAATAAAAAAAAACCTTGAAAGTATTTGCTTAGGAAGTTTTCCATATTCAGTATTTTTGGAAGTGCCAATGAAGTACTGATGGGGTGGTCATAATAATCTGGCCGGTCATAATAATCTGGCCACTCAGTATATATACATTTGGATCTTTTGTTCATTATTGGAGAAATACAATTTTAAAAAACTAAAAACTTTTCACAACCCAGAAACTGTGTTCACAAAGCTGTAGAGATAAAGAACATTTTCACTGTCAAATAAACATTAAAGAAGAATGAGATACACATCACAGGCAATCTCCACAGGGGTGAGGAAACTTTTTCTGCCAGGGGCCATTTGGATATTTGTAACATCATTTGCGGGCCATACAATATTATCAACTTAAAAATTAGGCTGCTATATTTGGTCATTTAATTAATTCACCCCTAATGCCTTGACAGGGCCAGACCAAATGATTTTGTGGGCTGTATAGCCCTCGGGCTAGATGTTCCCCACCCCAGCTCTAAGAGATTGCGAAGACAGAAAGTAATCTCACCCTTTTATACAGACAAAGAGATGCAACCCATTACATAGGTACACGTTCTGAAGGTAAATAATAACTAGTCCTCAAGTAAGAGGGGTTGACAGCATCTTTGGTCACATATAGTGCATCCTAACTTGTCTGATAATTGAGGTGATGATCTATGTTAATTAACTCAATTTACATAGAAAGAAAGCAAACATACGAAAAACTCATATCTTTATGACTGGAGGTACTTTTACAACTTAACACATTGTGGACCAGTAGTTTTAGTGCTAGCTTTACCCAGTGGCCAGATAAATTTCTATTGAATGAGGACAAAAAATGTTTGACATAAATGTTAAAGGTACACCTTAAAATTAAATACCCATTGCATTTTGAAGTTATTTATTACATGTTCTTACAAGCTAATATCTTTTTAAAGTATGCTACTTGGTAAAACACTGTGTAATACGAAAACAGGAGAATTCTCGTGATCTGTCCACAATGTTTAAGTTACCCACAAAACAAATTCCTATAATCCCACAGAAACTTGGAAATAGGAAAGTGTTTACATTTTTGAAGAGATGGGTTTCAGTTTCTTGAGGAAGCTATTCCAAGAACCTGAAGTATTTTTGGTTTTTGTTTTTTTAAGTTTTATTTTCTGAAAGATAAATTTAAAATAAACAGAGAATGAACTTGCTGTAAAAAATAATATAAATGAAGCCACTTCAAAATGGAGTCAGAGTTGCTATCCCAGAGGAACTGCCTGATATGTCTTACTTCTCAAACTTTTGGAATGCTTAAATTGGGCAAAATAACCTTTGGACTGGGCCAAACCAATATAGAATTTCCAAAAACTGCTTGCAAAGCTAACAGAAAAGCAAACATTCTGACTACTAGGCTAAAAATTAATGATGTTTTTTAGAATTGGCACCACCATTTATAGCTCAGGAATAGCTTGTTTGCACAACTACAGAAATTTCATCCTTGACTTATTAACATCAAGAGATTCCGTTTTAGTACTTATGTGTATGTAGGGAGCAGCTCTAGGGTCAAGCCTCGGACCTGTGGCAGGGCCACAAACAAGTCCCAGCCTGGAGGGCGGAGCTCTCCTAGCATAATTAAGCCTGACCTTGTAGCCCTCCCTAATTCCTTCTTAAGTAGTTAATGGGCTGTGGGAGGTGCAGCAAGTGTTGCCAAAACAAGAACATTTGTATACATGTTAATCCACCCTCGTTTTTTATCAGACTATAAAATAAAGCATGGGCTTACAGGCTGGGTCTTTTGTGGTCTCATCCAGGCACAGGAGATCCACCAGGCCCCAGCTGTATTCTCTTGTCTGTCTTTTCTTCAATCTTTCACCGCTCCTCCTTAGGTTCACTCTTGGCAGTGCTGGCACTGCACACTTATGGAATTATTTCCCTTCCAATTTTCATAAAAATCCCTGGCCTTCACCCTCTAATTAGAACACTATTTGGGTTTCTGCCTGAATCAGTGCTTCCCAAATAGCTATTCTTTTGGATCTCAAATAAATGCTTTTTTCCTCTCACTTTGGCCTTTTATTTTTAGGTTAACATTATATGTATATGTTTTTTTAAGGTAAATGTTCTGACAGAAGGGGAAGGAAACGCTTCCCTTATTTTCAAAAGGAGAAATTATGTCTGTGTTTTTATTAAATTTGTTTTTGTCCTTATAATATCTTGGACTGTTATTTCTAAGTACAGATACTATCCCAAATTGCCTTCTTTTCTCTCTACCTGTTTTCTCATTGCCATTTCAAAATGTCTAATTATCTTTCTTCCTTTACTGTTTATTACTTACATTCCCAAAGGAGCATACATCCCATTGGCAGTCTATCCTGATTAGTCCATAAAAGTTAAATCGCCTTTGTGTCAGAAAAATAAAATACATAAGGGTAAATCTGAGAAATGGTAAAAAAAGATCTGAATACTAGAAAACTATGCTAAGAAAAATTGAAGAATTCCTAAATCAGTATAGAAATGTACCCTTTTCATGTGTGAAACACTCCGTATTGTTAAGATAGCAATTCTTCCCAAATTGATCTATAGATTCAACAAAATTCCAGTGAAATCCCAGCTTATTAGTAGAAATTGATAAGCTTATTCTAAAATTCATACAGATATTCAATGGAATAAGAAGACTCTCAACAACTATCAAAAATAACACTGTCGGATAGCTAACATTGCAGAGTAACTGTATACCATCCTTAAAGATAGTCTAAATTGCTATTTCTGAACTTAAATTACCAGCCTCACCTATAAAGATTCATTTTTAACTTTGTGGCCCTGGGAGAGTGTGTCCTTGCCTTTCTTTTTACCTCTCTAGACTTCATTTTGATTTATATTTTGTAAAATCAGTATTCTATTTCCTCATTTCTGATAATGTTCTCCAAGTGTTATTTCTGCATAGGCCACTTAAAAGGGGGGAATTTTACTTTTGTTGATGAACTCTGATCCAATCTCCATATAGGACACATCTCTCAGTCTTTATTGCACATAGACAAGTATACAGTCTTTCCTCTTTCTTACTGATTTTGCCTATGAATCTCCAAGCAACTGTGTCAAAATGGTCTACATTTAATATTATGTAATTTTATCTTTCATGATGGATTCATTAGAAAATATTTACAATTTAAATATTTTTAATATAATAGTACTCATCTAATTTAAATATCTTAATTAAAAGTCAATCATGACACTGAAATACTCAATAGATGTTGGTTTGCATATTGTATAAGTAACATGATAATTTATCCAACATCCAACTAGAAAATCAATCTCAAATACACACACACACACACACACACACACAATTCCTGAAAGGTTTACAGAGGAATCCTCCACAAATTGTTCAGGTTAAAAAAGGGGAGACAATATCACTTTCACTGAACACTACTGATGCTGGGCAGCTATTCAAGAGAGAAATGGTCTTTTTAAATATAGACTCCTATGAGTTTGATATCTTTCTTTTCAAGTTCTTGAGGGTATTACTCTTCTCTCACAAAGAAAGGCCAATCTTTTGTGATGCTTTGAAAAGGAAGAGAGTATTTAAAGCATAGATGGTACAATGCCTGAAAAACTCCATTCACATCACAATTAAGCTGCAGGCCATGTCTTCTAACACTGTATAGCCAAAGTTACTGCAAAGCTTGCAGGCCCAGGGATCATGACAGAGCACGCCTTGAAAACTGACCCTCATTCTGTGTTGCTTTTAAGTTGTACTTCCCCTAGGAAAACTTCCCTACTGCCTTCCTACTTCACCTCTTCTGTATTCTGATACCTCTTTTTTTGAACAACATAATATACCATTTATTATTTGGTCACTTTTTTATACTTTTCATAGACTATGTAGGTATTCTTGGGAGATTGATGGTGCATACAGAAAATAATACCTTCAATTCTTGAAGTGCTAAGTTTTAATTCTGCTTTATATCTCAGCATGCTTACCTGTTAGCAGAGAATACCTGAAATAATAAATTGATGCTTTTAAAATAGATAATCTAAAAACTTCTATTTTCCCATGATAGTTTTTACAGAGGAATTAAGGCCCTGTGTTATATTGACTATTAGAGTTTGCTTGAGTTGGCACTATTCACATATTATTTAGTAAGGATCAGTCCAAATATGTTTTGCTTTTTTCTTAGACCCTCCTGTGGCAGAATAACTAGATTCCACAATGGAAAACAAATTTGGTACTAAATATTTTTACGCATTTTCTGGTATTGGGTATATATTTAAGCGTTTACTCAAAATTAAATGTGTCAAATGGAGAAAATTATTGCCTGTTAGTGTTGAAAAACAAGAGTTATATATTAAAATATTTTTAAAAGTTTATATTTCAAGAGAATGCATATTTCTGTTTGCATGACCTAGTCAAGTAGTGTCAATGAACTACTTAAGGTTCAGAGAACAAGACTTCAAAATTTTAAGACACTAAGTGTGAGCAGAATTTCTAAGGAGCAGCTCTGCCTTTATTTTTCATGTTGGAGTTTAGTCCAGTGAGTGAGTGAAAACACTGGTGTCCTGTTAATAAGGTAAATCTTTAATTCCCAATTACCATCCCTGAAGCATGTGCTTTCCAAGTTAGATTTTCAGTTTTATGACTATGTCTGAATTAAGATGACTGTTAATTGACTATTCTCATCTTTGCTCATATTTACTGTAGTTGTATTTGCTCTTCCCAAAAAACACTCACAAATGATATAGCATTACAAGTGAGAAGTGGTGTGTGTGTGTGTGTGTGTGTGTGTGTGTGTGTGTGTGTGTGTGTTTAATTTCTTATAGAGAGTCTCTTTTCTATTTCAGGTGGAACAGGACCAATGAAATGTCACCAGTAAGTTGTTCCCTAAGGAAACTTCCATAACCAGGCTTCATTTTCAAAGTGTTTTCTCATTGGTTACCATGTAGAAGAGCTGTGCCACTGTCCTATGACACGAAGAAGATCTATTCAGAATGTAGGTATAGTTATTATCTGAATGCAAACTTCATCGGCTTCACATGTGTGACTTCATTCTATTTATTTTACATATCTATAACTAGAGGCCTGGTGCACGAGATTCATGCACTCAGGTGTGTGGGGGGGGGTCCCCTCAGCCTGGCCTGCATCCTCTCGTAGTCCAGAACCCCTCGGGGGATGTCCGCCTGTAGGTCCAAGGGGATCAGGCCTAAGCTGGCTGTCAGACATCCCTCTCACAGTCCAGGGCTCTTGCATTCCAGAACCCTCGCTCCTTACCGCCTGCCTGCAGTGGAGGTGGGAGAGACTCTAGCCACTGCCATTGTTCTCCCCAACTGTGAGCCCGGATTCTGGCTGAGTAGCGCTCCCCCTGTGGGAGCGCACTGACCACCAGGGGGCAGCTCCTGCTTTGAGTATCTGCTCACTGGTGGTCAGTGCACGTCATAGCGATCAGTTGTTCCCCAATTCAATCAATTTGCATATTAGAGTTTTATTATATAGGATAACTTTCAGCAAAACTTTAATTTCCAGATTTTGGAAGTCAACAGAGTATTAACTTTAAAAATTTGAACAATATGCACACATTACATGGTCAGTAGTATACAGAAAATAAAACATTGGTATCTAATATATTAAACTAAACAAATGAAATAACTTCAAAGCAAAGGATTATCCTTTAAATGTAATTACTTTAACTTTATGAACATTTTATTACATTGTTCTTATTTATTTCACTTCATACCATTATGAATTTTATCACGAACAGAATATCTATTTCCGAAACAGGATGTTAAGGATCACTGATCTAGAGTAATGGTGTCTGAAGTCTCATGTAAGCTAACCAAATGGTGTGCAAGAACATGCATCACTGTGCTAGGAAAAATGTTAGAGAGCTTGAATTTATATTTAGTTTTTTAATGTAAAACTTTGAATGTTTTGATTCAAACATTTGTATATTGTGTATAATATATACTACACAAATATAGTGGTACATGAGTATAATTTATAAGTAAATAGAACTATAATGGGAGTAAGACTTGTTTTTTTAAACTGATAGGATATACAATCAAGTAATTAGGGAATATTAATATAGCTTATTGGTGTTCACGATTCTAATGTTCTAGTCTAGTGCTTTTTATACTGTGTTAGGAAATCCAAGGGCATTAAATATCTCCTTGAAAAGAAACACAAAGAAAAGGGAATGAAGCTCTTTTAGGTCCTCTTCAATCCTACTTAGTTTTATTATGTCTGTTTTATAGAATGTGATTTAGTATTATACTTTATTTGTTGGAAAAATTCCATTAATAATTTTAAAATACTCCTTATAAACCACTGCAATGGGGTAACCTTACATTGTCATTTAAAAAATAAATCTTGTTAATCCTCAACCAAGGATATATTTTCCATTGATTTTTAGCGAGAGTAGAAGGGACTTCACCTGAGAATATTGTTCTTTGATTTTAGAGAGAGAGTTGGAAGGAGGGAGGGAGGGAGGGAGGGAGAGAGAAGAGAGAGAGAATGTGGGGAACATTGATTGATTGCTTCCTACATGTGCCATGACCGGGCCAGGGATCCAACCTACAACCCAGGTACTTGCCCTTGACCTAGACAAGTATGTGGCTGATGCTCTAAACATTGACCAGGGCTGAATTTGTCATTTTGAACCAGTAGAAACAATGTTAGCTACAGTGATAGGGAAAAAAAGAAGACAGATCTGCAAATGGTGTTTTCCTGGTTTCCATGTGTGTCAGTTGTGTCTCTAGTAGTAAATAGAAATTAGCAATCTAGTGGGAAAAAATATATTCTATAGGATGTCAGGTGGGACTGTGAAATTGAGTAGTTAACAAAACTATCTGAAATGTGTGGACCTTAAAGAGAGTATAACATTAGTGCAAGTGGAACATAAATAGGATGGAATAACCAGTCTTATTGTCAGGATAAAAGTGAGTCCTACTTGACAAATGGTGTCTAACCCTTACTGTACAGAATGTTTCCCATTAGATTTCGTGGAGAATAACATTAGGAAAGGAAGGGGGAGAGTGAGGGAGAGAGAGAGAGAGAGAGAGAGAGAGAGAGAGAGACATCAATGATGAGAGAGAATTATCTATTGGCTGCTTCCTGCATACCCCCTACTGTGGATCAAGCCTGCAACCCTGACTAGAATCAAGTAGTTATCTCTTGCCTGGTTGGCATGGCTCAGTGGTTGAGCGTTGACCTATGAACCATGAGGTCACAGTTTGATTCACAGTCGGGGGGCACATTCTCTCTCTCTCTCTCTCTCTCTCTCTCTCTGTCTCGCTCTCTCTCTCCCTCCCTCCCTCCCTCCCTCCACCTTCACTTCTGAAATCAATAAAAATATATATTTTTAAAAAGCAATTATCTCTTGGTCCCTGGGTAGATGCTCAATTGATGAACCATAATGGCTGGGCTGGGATTTCTTACATTGACCATCATGTCATCTGTAGTTTTCTATAATTTTATATTAATCTTTCCATTATTTATGCCTTTATATTTTCTTGTTTTGTCATATTGTACTTGTTAGAACTTCCAATATAATGTTATATAAGAGTGGTGAAGAGAACATCCTGGCCTTCTTCCAAATGTTAGGGAGAAAGTATGCAGGTTTTCAACATGAAGTAAGATATGGGTATTTGTAGATTTTTATATCAAATCATGATGGTTATCTTCTTATAGTTTCCTGAGTTTTTTAAAATATCATGAATGGTTGTTGGGTTTTGTGAAATGTCTATTCATCAAATGATATGATAGGATTTTTTTATATGTTGATGTGGTGGTTTACAGCAATTGATTTCCTATCTTAGGCCCTGAAAATCACTGGAAAGTACTATCCCAGGTGCTAAGTTTTATCTCACAGAAATCAGTTGTATGAATTTTTAAAGGAAGATTTAAGAGAGGTTGACTCACCTCAAAGGTCAAGTTCCATTTGTTGAAGGGAAACAGCAAAAATTTTAGAAAATGTATTAATGAGTAATGAAATGTCAAGATTTCTACATGAAATACATCCTGTTTTCAGAAATAAGATAAACTTGGAGGAATTTGAGTGTTAACCATAGGAAACAAAATTCTAGAATTTGAGGCAAAGAGTTTTTTACTTAGCAATGCTTTTCCTTCCAAAGTATTTCAAGAGAATGAGTGAGCCACTGTCAGAAGAGAGTGTGGAAGCAGACATATACAATCTCACTAGATCAAACACATGAGAACCACCAAGAATGTGGTTAGCAGTCAAAGTCTAACTTAATCTATGAGCACTCATTTTAGGTGAAGTTCTTGGGCATTTGTATTCTAGTCTCAAAAAAAGTGCTTATTGGGCATATTTTCTTTCCACTCTGCTCCAGTACGTACCTCCTAGCTGTGAGGTACCTGTGCACTATCCTAATTTTATTTTCTGACTGTTACCATGGGTCTTGCATCTTATCTAATACACCAATATGACTATACAAGTATCATAATTATCTTTCCTTTTTATTCACTTTCAGTTGGCTTCCACGGCATTGCATAATTCTTTTGTTCTCTTAATTTACTAATCAGAGATATTTGTTGATTCCTTTTCCTGTTATCTTTTAATACTGTGTATGTTAGAGGTCAGTCCTTGTCCTCTTTTATATCCACATTCAGTGGATCATCATTTTATTTAGTTGGATGCCTTTATAGTCAAATATTTGCCAACAATTACAATTATATCTTTAGGTCAGCTCTCTCTCCATAAATTTAGATGCCTATGTCCAAACGCCTACTTAACATCTCCACTAAGGTATCTAATACATTCACCCCCAACACAAAGAAAGCATACAACACAATCATCTTCACTCCAACTGATGGCAACTCCTCCTTTTTTAATGGCTCAGGACAAAATATTTGAGTCATCTTTGACCCTCCTATTTCTCTTCAACTATAGCTAATCTCTCAATAACTCTTGTTGGATTTACTTTTAAAAGTGCATTATGATACAACCATTTTCTATATCACTACAACTCTGATCAAAGCCATTCTTGTCTTTGATATCAATTTATACAAGGTCTGGCAAGAGTAGGTTTGCAGTTGATCATATGGAAAATTGTGATATAATTCATTAATAATAATACATAATAAACCATTTTGCAGACTCACAACTGTAAGCCTACTTTCACCAACCCTATACAATAGCCACCTGTACAATTAATCTCTGCTTTTATCCTTGCCTCACATATTTATTATCAGAAGTCAGTGACCCATTTCAACATATGTCAGATTATGTTACTTTGCTATTAAAATCATTCAGTACTCACATTTTATTCAGAATACAAATGAAAAGCCTTAAAATAGCCCAGGAGGCCCTAAATTATTTCACCCCTATTCCCTCTTTGATCTAATTTCCTTCTTGTTGCTGCAGCTTCTGCCACAGGGAACCTGTTGTTTCTTAAACACACAAATCGTATCCTATTTCAGGCATTTATCAGTGGTGTTCCATTTGTCTAATTTGCTCTTCCCCCCAATATTTGCAAGTTTACCACCAGATTTGTAAGCCTTGCCCCAAAAGCCATATATAAAATTACAACCCATTGTTTACTCTAAAAGTCCTAATTTCCTTCAACCTACTATTTTTATTACATTTATCACATTCTAACATACCAGTACATTTAATACTTTTATGATTCTTTTGTTATTTTATATCCTTCCCCCATCCCACCTTGCCTCACCCATTTCATTATAAAGCACATAGTTAGCAAGAATTATAATTTGTGTTATTTACTGCTACATTCCAGAGATGGAAAACTCTGCCCAGCACATAGTATAAACACTAAGCATAAATAATTTTCATATTAGTTTAAATAATAGTTTATATTAGTTTAAGAAATAGAGTCAAGGTAATGTTTCCCAATTTGATATTCCAAAGCAAGAATGAAGTACAAGGAAAATACTAACGCCATAAAGGAGAAAAAATTCCTGAAATTAAAAAAAACAACAACAACAAAGCAAAACCAAGAGTTTTACCTACAAATGATTTGTGAGTGTATCAAATATTTCATAAAACCACACAATAAAATAATAGTCCAATGAAGCCATACTCAGAGCAAGTTCACTAAGACATGCAAGCAATAGATTCAGGCACATCAATGGAGGACAAAAAAAGAGGGGGATAGCGAATTATCCCTCTTAAGTACTAAATACACAGAAATAATTTTAATAGGAAAATCTTATAAAGGTAGGGTTTTAAAGGAGTGCAAAAATGAATGATTTCTCTGAGATTTTAATTCCACATATTTATGTGGTATAGGGTCTATAGGCTATTCAAACTCAGCAATTGCAATTGAACTCTTGATATTGATATGCTTGATAAAGTTAAAAGGAAATAAATGGTATCTGAATAAAAGGCCAGGAATAAATTGAGAAATTCCTGGAAAAAAATAGAGGCTTTCAATATATCACTTTGAGAATTTAACAAAGTTACAGACAGAGAGAGTGTAAGTCCATATATATTTTCACATATGAACAGATACGCACACATACAGGCACAACTTAATTACAATAAAGAGTGTTATGTGTGATCAATGTTACACCTAGCTTCTCCAGAATTTCACAAGCCATCAAGATAGTGTACACAAACCTAGAATAAGATCTCTCCTTCTGCAACAGGGAGTCTGAGTGACTTGGCATATAGGGTCTAAGATCATTCTTGCGGGTTATCTACACCATCTTTGCCACAAATAGAGAAAACTCTAGAGACATCCACCCCTCCCTAAATCTTGACCCAAACACTATAATCTGCCTTGAACACATCATAATTAATCTTTGAATATATTTTATTCTGTTGTTTTAGTCTCAAGAACGCTCTCTTATTCTCTGGTAACATCTTATATCATTCACACTGATCCTCAGATGTCTTTGTATATCTACTATTCTGTCTCATTTCCCATCCTTCCTCAAATCCTGAAACCATTCCCATATGTCCTCTGAAATGAATGGTCCATTATCACCTCACACCTTCATTATACTCTAAATATTTTCTTTAAATTTTGTTCAAATGGAAATCTAAACCTCTCCCTGAGGATCTTGATTAACTCTACTTACCATAGATCTCTTTATTCTAAACTAGTATCCTCCTTGTTCAACATTGCTATGTTCAACTGTGCATTCATCCTTCATCTAAAAGGAGGAGGAGGAGGAGGAGGAGGAGGAGGAGAGAGAAGAGAGGAGAGGAGAAATAGGAAGAGTAAAAGAGAAGAACCAGAATTGCATCTCATTTCATTGGATAATATCATACTGTATTTTTCATTGTTGCTATTATGTACTGTTCTCAAATTAAAACTTGAGTTACTGTGATTAAACATGTTATCTCTTCTTTGGGAAATTATAGAGACAATCGAGGTGTATTTATTAACATACTTTGTATACTCTTACAATCTGTTTTTATCACTTATAATGTTCTTACACCATTAATTTTAATGGTTGCATATTATTCTATTACATAGAAATTATATTTATCTATTAACAATTTTCTCTTTTTTGCTTATATCATTTCTATTTTTAAAATAATGCTGTTAAATCTTTTTATAAATAAACATTGTGCATATTATATTTTCTGATTTCCAAGAACTTGATAAGTTTATATTAAATTGTTCTTTAAAACTTGCCCTTTTAATTCCCAGAGCCTATTTATTTAGAAAAATAATTATACCTTAGACCACAAAGAAAACCTCAATGCATTTTTACAAGGAGATGATTCAGAGACTACAATCCATGGTTACCATACTTCCAACCTAAAATGTGATTTCAAAAAGAATGTAAAGGAGAAAAATAGCCACATCAACATTTTAAAGTATTTTAATTAAATACTTCCTGAACCTAAATGTTACAAGCCATAATTACAGAAGACTTAGAAAACAATAAACATAAGAACATTGTATATTAGCACCTATAACATGGAACAAGAGTCAAGGAAGAAATAAAATTATAAGCTGGGCATTTTTTTTGTTCAAGGAGTTACCAAAAAAAGCATAAAATAAACTTATGGAAAGCAGGAATTTCTCAGGGGTAGGAAAATACAGGGGTAGGAAAATACTGCCTGAGCTCTGCAGTTTGTAATTTATTATGCTCAGTTAATATTTGACAAAAGAGGCAAACACCATTTATTGGGGAAATTGGACAGATACATGCAAAAAAACCCCCAAAAACATTAAATTAGACCACCAACTTACACCATACACAAAAGTAAGCTCAAAATGGATAAAATTCTTATAAAAAACCATAAAAATCCTAGAAGAAATCATTGGCAGCAAAATCTCATATATCTTTTATAGCAATATGTTTACAAATACATCTCCTAGGACAATGGAAATTAAGGAGAAAACAAACAAATTGGACTACATCAAAATAAAGAACTTCTGCACAGCAAAATAAATCATTAATAATATAACAAGAAAGCCCACTGCCTGGGAGAACATACAGTGGGGCCTTGACTTACGAGTGTCCCGACTAACGAGTTTTTTGAGATACCAGCTGTCTCTCGGCCAATTTTTTGCATTGAGTTGATAGAGTAATTTGAGTTAACAAACTCCTTAACGAGCTCCTTAACGAGCTCCTTAACGAGCTCGGTCTCTGAACGAATTAAACTCGTAAGTCAAGGCCCCCGCTGTATTTGCCAATGATACAGCTGTTAACCTCCAAAGTCTACAGGGAACTCATACAACTTAACAAGAGGAAGATAAACAATCCAATTTAAAAATGGCAAAGGACCCAAATAGACACTTCTCCAAAGTGGACATACAGAAGGCCGAGAGGCATATGCAAACATGCTCAAAGTCACTAGTCATCCCAGAGATGCAAAGCAAAATGACAATGAGGTACCACCTCACACCTGTTAGAATGGCTGCCATCAACAAATCAACAAAGGATAAGTGTTGGCGAGGATGCGGAGAAAAGGGAACCCTGGTGCACTGCTGGTGGGAATGCAGACTGGTGCAGCCTATGTGAAAAACAGATTGGAGTTTCCTCAAAAAATTAAAAATGGAACTACCATTGGACCCAGTGATCCCACTTCTAGAAATATATCCCAAAAATTCAGAAACACCCATCAGAAAAAATATATTCACCCCTATGTTCATAGCAGCACAATTTACAATAGCTAAGATTTGAAAACAACCTAAGTGTCCATCAGCAGATGAATGGATTAAAAAGCTGTAGTATATCTATACAATGGAATACTATACTGCAGTAAAAAAGAAAGAACTCATCATTTGTAACAGCATGGGTGGACCTAGAGAACATTATGCTAACCAAAATAAGCCAGTCGGAGAAAGATAAGTATCACATGATCTCACTCACATGTGGAATCTAATGAACAACACAAACTGATGAACAAAAGAGACCCAGAGACATAAAAACATGGAACAGACTGTCAAACCTCAGAGGGAAGACAGGGGAGGGTGGAGGGGGGCGAAGAGATCAACCAGTGAACTCATATATGTATATGCATAACCCATAGTCCCAGACAATAAGGTGGTGAAGGCTTGGGGAGGAAGGGAGTGGGAGAGGGCAATGGGGGGGGGGGGGGGGCATGTGTAAAACTTTCAACAATAAAGATTTATTTTAAAACATAGAATTGTTTCATTGAAACACATTTGGCCTATATCAGAGGCTTTAATAAATATTATGCTTCTCATAACATCTGCCAAATGGTCCACATAGACTATCACAATTTTGAACTGTAAAGCACTAAATGTTTCAAGAAACATGTTGCAGAAGTTCACTACGTCAAATTTACTTATTTCTATACAGCAAGTCTTTAGAGTAACTTGTAAATGAATAAACAAGCTTCATATGAAAGACAAATTGAACATCCACCAAAACATTTTGTAGCACCTTGTTAACTCTAATCATCCAACCCCTCTTGGGCTCCTGCTTCTGTTTGGTGATTTGGAAGCAAGACGAAAGTAGATGAAGCGTTTACTACCAGAGGGGGTGCCTCTGCGACATACAAGGGATTTGTAAACTTAGCCCTATGCTCCCACCATTAGTCTTGTTAATGATTCTGAGCCACAACCTCTCTGAGATAACATCCTTTTTTCTCTCTATCCTTGAGCTTTGAGAAGCCTACTGCAATCTTGATTATTTTTTTTTAGCCTTTCATTAAACGTAAGCCTAGAATTAAGGGAAGGCTAAAGGAAAAGGATTAGAGAGGTTTACTCAACACTGTCAGAGAAAGAAAATCCCTGCCTCACTGCCAGATATATTAAACTCCCCATCTTGCAATTGCATACAATTATCACTGGCATTAGATCTATGTCAATTAAACCTAGTGCTGGAGAAAATTATTTAACCAGCTCCCTCTTTCAATGTCATTCAAGAACTCTAATTGGTTTGAAAAGTGTGTTTCTTTCTTAAGTAGTGCTGTAGTAATCTAGGTATTATTAAAGTACATCATTAAAGTTCATTAATATGAGAGTATTTCAGAGAATTTATGGGCTTTGGGGAGGGTACTTCTAAGACATGTGTGTTCATGAAAACTATTTTGAATTACAAATGTTAAAGTACAGTGTTTCCTATCATCAAACATATTTTAGTTGTTATAAACAGATTGATAACATTTTTGCTTATATTTCAAAGTTCCCAATTTTTATAACATACATTTACATTAATAACATTAACTAATTTATATTTGTTAATAAATTCGTAAGTGCAATTTTATTCAATAATCCTTTTTTTGTTTTTTGTAAAGAAGAAAAAAATAAGGCACAGAAGTCCAAACTTGTATGGTACACTTTTTTCTTCTCTCTTGCTTCTCTCTGATATTTTGATGTTGGCCCTAACTGTAAATAAACTATTGGAAAAATAATAGATTTATAAACTTAGTATGAGACTGCAAATCATTTTTGGAAAGCATAGCTTAGAGACATTTTTCATCCTTTCTTTTTGGATTAGTGCAAAAGCTCATAGACTCACCTATGCATTGAGCCCCAGTGGGTTTTGCATAGTCTATGCTGTTTTGTAAAGCATGCCTTATTAAACAAATCACTCTCTACCTCAGGACAGAAAGCTGATTTAGGTATTAAAGCTCTCCCTATTTCTGTAGTGAACACAAAGAAGTCATTTGCTACTTTTTGATTAACCACTTTATTCTCTAAATAGGGCAGCTAAAATCTTCTATAATAATAAAAGCATAATATGCTAATTAGACCGACGTCCTTCTGGACGTCCTTCCAGACAACCTTCTGAACAAAGCCAGGGCTGCAGCCTTGGGATCCAGGAAGCTGCTGAGGCTGCGAGGGAGGAATCCAGGCAGCTGCTGTGGCTGCAAAAGCTTACTCTTACACAAATTTTGTGCATTGGGCCTCTCGTTTAATAATAAAAATAATCTTTGTTTACATGTTTTTACTAGTTAGAAGTATATGTGAGGTATTTTAATGTGTACATATAGCCAGACCTTAACAAGTGAGATATGTATGTCAGGTACAGTGTGAAGTGACAGATACAGAGAAAAGTCGGATGAAAGCAAGGACTTCAAAGGGCCCAGTATCCAGTAGGGGAGAGGAATAAGTGAAACAGTAATTATAAAATTTTTTACATGTCCAAACTGCAGAAAACATAGAATAAGATGGAAATGTAGATGAGTGATTCTTAGCCAAGGATAGGCAAACCTGAGGGCATGGTCCTGGTGTTGGGGAGAATGGGCCAGGTTTCCCATAAAAGATACAAAGCTAAATTGTGAAGAACAGAGAGAATGATGTATTATATACATCCTGAAACCTATATAATTTTATTAACCAATGTCACCCCAATAAATTTAAGATAAATAAATTTGTAAATTAAAATAAGAACAAAAAAATAAAATTAAAATAAATGTTTAAAATATGCCCAAGAGGAAAATTTAGGGAAGAATATTCTAGGCAAAGAAAACAAGTTTTGCTAAATCTGATAAAATCATGGGACAGATAAGGAGCTGAACGTATCTTATATTCTTAACAAAAAGTATATAAGAAAGAAAAATATATACCATGAAATCATTAATTTAAAAGAAAAAGCAGTAGTAGCTATTTTAATATCAGATAAACTACACTTTAGAATATAGAAAATTATTAGAGACAAAGGACAATGTAACATAACAAAAACAGCTTACACCACTAAGCTATAAGGATCCTAAATATGAGTGCTGAAAACAACAGCGCCTCAGAATACATGAAGCAAACACTGATAGAGCTAAAAGGAAAGTAGACAAATCCACAATAATCTGTGACTTCAACAACGCCTTCTCGGCAATTAATAAAACTATGACAAAGGTTAGCAAAGATCTAAAAGGTCTGAACAGCATTCTTAAATAAGAGGATCTAATTGACATGTATAGAACACTCTGAACAACAATAAAATGCATATTTTCTTTCAAGAATTATGGAATAATCATAAAGATAGGCCATATTCTGGGAAATTTAAAAAAAAACTGAAACAAAAATAGAAATCATAGCAGTAGGAAACAGGAAAAATATCTAAATCATTAAAAATTAAAAGAAACACTACTAAGTAATATATGTGCTAAAAAGAAATTCAAAGCAAAAAGATTGTAAAAATACATAGAATGGAAGAAAAACTACAAATATAGCATATTAAAATATGTAAGATGTGGCTAAATCAGTGCTGAGAAGTACAATTTTAGCATTAAATGCTTACATTCATAAAAAGGAAAGGTCTCAAATCAGTCACCAAGGTTCCTACCTGAAGTCACCAGAAAAGGACTAGTTGTTTTATTAGGCTTTTATTTTAACCAAAATAAAGGAGAAGAAATAAAACAGTCAAGCTAATAACAGATCAAAGGAATTGAAAACAGGAAATTAATAGAGAAAGTCAAAGATACAAAGCTGATTCTTTAAAAAATAAAGATTCAAACCAATTGATATATCTCTAGCAAGGCTGAGAAAGATCAGAAGAAGGAACAAATAACCCGTATCAGGAGTACAAAGGGGTGTCACTGCTAATCCCACCCCACTTTCAGAATAAGAAGATCATAATATGCAGGTCATATTATGTGCCTAAATTTGACAACTTGGGAAAAATGGACAACTTAGAATAAAGAGGAGAGGATACTTACCAACTCATTTTATCAGGCAATATCACCCCAATTCTAAAACCAGACAGTGAAAAAAAATACAAAACAAAAAAAACCAAACTACATTCCAATATATCTCATGATATTTGACACAATATTAGCAAACTGAATCTATCAATGTATAAAGAATACTATTCATCTAAGTAGAATTTACTTCAAGTATACAAGGATGGCTGCACATTTGAAAATTAATCCATGTAATCCAACATATCAATAGGTTAAAAAGACAAAATACGATTATGTTATTTGATACAGAAGAAAACTATGTCATGGGATGATACTCAACAAGCTGGGACACACTGTCTAGGGCACAATGAAGCAATTTAAAGTTCATTTATTTCTTACAGAATAATAATGTGACATTATACGTTAAATAGTTAGAGAGGGCTGAATTGGCAGGCATTCCCTGTATTTTTGAGTAAACACAAATAAAACCAATATATTTCCATCTATAGGAAGCAAAAGTAAATCTATATGTACATTTTTGAAACTCAATTTATTTTGGAAAAATACAAACATCAATAAGTGTGTGTGTGTGTGTGTGTGTGTGTGTGTGTGTTTATGATAGTTCATCCATGTCTTCTAAAATTATTTCTTTAAGGTTCAACATGTATATGTTTTCATTTCAAAGAAGTGAAACTGCTTTTCAGTGAATGTAAATTCTAAAAAGGCCTTTGAATATAGCTCAGTTGTTCTTTCCCTTATAAAATATGAAGGGTGCAATTTTCTGAGTCCTTACCAAAGCTGGAGGGCTGGAGCTTGCTTTCTTTCCTTTCTTCCTCCCTTCCCTGCTCCCACTCTCCCCATCTTTTTCTTGTCAATGCTATTGGGACATAATTTACATTTTAAATTGCCATTTTCTGGATTACTCTTCAAAATAAATGTATTCCCATAAGACATTTGTACATTCATATTCTTTCTTTTATCATTTCTTAATAACTATGCTTCTTTTTTACCTTTACCCAGTCATTTTTGTTATTATAATATTAACTCAACTGGATATATTGCAAATGTCCCTAGAGAAAACTCCTGGTAAAATGTAGAGGGTCTTTTATGACTTAAGTTGCTATTGTCACTTGTGCTGCCAATGTAATACCAATGTGATTGTTGTCACAATTACCCTGTAAGCATCCCTGCAGGGTTTTGTTTTGTTTGTTTGTTTTATTTTAATTTTTCACATTTCCCTGGAGAGGTAGTGAGGTGCTCACACTTGAAAAAAAATACACCTTGACACTTTTTCTCAGGGAAAATCAACCAGAAATCTACTTTTCATGATTTTATAGTACTGTGTTTATATCATAAAATTTAGTCTTTATTACAGATATTAAGAGTGAGGATTGTATGCTAGATTATTTGAATGTAATTCTAATATGGCACTATTCTATTGTGACATTGGAAAACATACTCTTTCAGACTCAGCTTCCTTATATATAAAGTAAGGACTATATCATAATGTTATTGGAAGATTGAAAGTGTTGAAAAATGGGACATTTTTGGTAAAGGACCAGAACATAAGTGAGCATGAACTCAATGAAGTAACTTTACTTCAGTCCCTTTTCCTATATTAGACCTCTGTGCCAATGCCAGGTCTCTGTTATTATATTGCAAGTTCCTAGAGGAAAGAGAATATATTTCTTATAATTTTTCAACTCCAGAGTAACTGATATATATTTTATGTTCTACAGATACTTGCTTTCTATGCATAAAATATGGATTTTTTTCCAAGCACAGTATCTGACAAGTAGCTCACAGCTCAACTGCCTCTTCCTCAGAAAGTTTCTCACTGAAGCAAAACAAACACTCTGCTACATTACTCTGTGTTTTTATCTGAGGTATCACAATGTTATTTATTTATTTACATATTTATTAGCTTTGCTCACTCTGTGAGTTATGGACTTTGATGTGTTCGTACACCTAGATAAATACCTGGCATCTAGTAGTATACAATGAATGTTTGTTGAATAAGTGCATGTGAGATTCATTTATTTTATCTTTGTTGTTTCAGAAACATGTATTTTCCAGAATATGTTGTTAATTTGCTGATCTATTGAAACATCTTTTATCTATGCCAATGAATCTACTTAAATATGCTCATATAGATTTTAATTTATTACTTTATTTTTAAGTAAAATATATATAATTAAGTATTATATTCTATGTTGTAAAGACTATTTCTTAGTTATATCTCCTGTGCACTGGTATTTAATACAGAAGATGATAATGGCTGACCACTTTATTTAGACACTGATTTCAAAACTTTTTGGGATTTGGAATACTTTAATGGAACATTTTGTGGTAATATAAACTAGGATTACAACAAAACCTGTTGCAACACACTAATATTAAACATGAGTTCTATAATAATGATATTTTTCACTATTCTTTAGATTTATTCTGGGAAGACTCTCACACATGCATTCAGACTTTTAGCAGATTATTTCCACGAGTCTCATATATTTGATGTATCATATTACTTTATTTTATGCTTATTTTGGTTAAAAGAGGTCCTATGTACTATGGAACAAAGTCATGACTGAAGGAAAATGAGAGTTTTCTCTAAAAAAGGCATCAGTTATTCTCAGTAGAAAGTCATTCTACTTGGAGCAATTTGCTCTAAGAGAAGTTTCCTCTTACTATTAGTCATATAGAGAACAAGGGGAGTGGGGAACCAACATGGAATTTTTGGCAAAATACTAGAAATACAGGGAAAATCCTGTGTATGTCTGCTTACTCTGCTGGTTATTAAGATGTGGTGGTTATTAGGATGAGACCCACTACACACTGAGGCCCTGAAAGGTGTGCTCACCAGCCCATAAGAGGGATGAGCCAAACTTGGTTATCTTCCAGCACAGAGGACTATGGACTACTATACCCTAGCTCTTTTTAAGCCCATACTAAAAGAACTGTGTTCTTGCCTTTATATCATGAAAAGAGAATTAGATAATACATGGAGTTGGAGTTGGTGGCATAGTAGCACTAAATTACCCTCTGGAAGAAATAAAAAATCTAGTTTAGAGTCCCCATGAAATCGTTGAGTGGGAATCTTTCAAAACAAACTTAGTATCTCTATTTTTTTAAAAATTGAATTAATTGGTGTGACATTGGTTAATAAAATTATATAGGTTTCAGGTATACAATTCTGTAATACATCATCTGTATATTTTCCTGTATGCTCCCCACACCAAGTCAAGTTTCCTTCCATCACCATATATTCCACCTGCACCCTCTTCTACCTCTCCCCACCCCCCTTTCACTCTGGTAATCACTGTACTGTTTTCTGTGTCTATGAGTTCTTTTTTATTTTCTTAATATTTTCACATTGTCAGCTCATCCCCATAAACCCCTTCTCCTCTGATGGCTGTCAGTCTGTTCTCTATTAGTCTGTTACTATTTTGTTTGATGATTTATTTATGTATGTATTTATTTCATTTTATTTTACTTTTTTCCATCACCATTTATCCACCTTATGCCTTCTTCTGCCTCCTCCCAACAACCTCCACCCCATGCAATCACCATACTATTGTCCATGTCCATGAGTTCTCTCTCTTTTTTCTTTTTTGCTGAATTCTTCCATCCACCAAAGGCCCCTCCCCACTGAGCTGTCTGCCCTGTGTGTGAGTGAAATCATATGGTACTTACCTTTCTCTGACTTGCTGATTTCATTTAGCATAATACCCTCTAGGTATTTTGCATGGCAAAATTGTGGACAACTAGGCCTCAAGTTGGAAGCATAAATAATATTACAAAATATAAGTTTATTAATTTGGTCTTATGCAAATATAGTTTTTTTCCCCTCTATGATTTCTTTGTGTATTTAGTCTTACTTCATTTGCTAGAAATGTCTGATGAGTAGTATTAGCCTGCTGGCTTGTCCTGAATATGTTTATGATTTCTGATTAGCATCATTATAGACATTGATTAAAATTATCTCAGGAGCAAATTATTGAAGAGATTATCAAAGAGAATTCATCCTTTCTAATTGTGCAAACAGCTGAATAGGATTAGACAAGGCAAATAATAATTACAATACCTATCTATCTCTCTGTTAATTCAATCATTCAGGAACCATCAATTGACTATCTATTCTGTGTCAGCCACTGTGCTAAGAATCAGAAATAAAGCAGTTAATATGAATACTTTCATCCTTACTCAGCTGAAAGTATATCTTCTATAATAAAAATTTTACATAATGAGTATCAGTAGCAATATATTAATATTTACTCACTTTTGAGTGTGATCATACTATATGACATATCATATTTGCTTTGGGTGCTAACTGCTGAATTTGCAATAAATTAAGTTTAACAGCCCTACTATTTATTTTATTAGAATATTAAAAGTCTTAAATTTAAAAAACCTAATTAACATGCATATAAAACAAACAATTTAAAAGGGTAACTTACGAACAATTTTAGTTTACTTTAATAAAAAGTCATATTAAAATAGGAAATTATTTCTTCTTCTCTTCCCTTAAAGCCCAATTATCTAAAATCTCTCCTGTTTACAACAGACTGGCTTGAGGCATCTGTCTAAATCATTTCATGTTCTTCCACAAATATAAGAGTGGCATGTACCTATTTGTGTACCTTTTTTACTATACCTTGCAAATGAAGAAATATGCATGACACAATTCCAATATAAGTCAATCTCAAAGCCTAAGGAGTGAGAGCCATAGGGAAAAGCTTGCTTAAAATAACTATATGAGGTACACTCAAGTATTAAGAAAGAAAAGATAAAACGGAAAGAGAAGAATGAGTCCTAATAACTGGTAGTCGATGATAGTTGGCTAGCACAAAGGGCAGGTTTTAAGTCCTGAAAACATAATAAGAACCTTTCATCAACCTATCTTCAAGTTCTAAAATCATTTTTTTAAAACTCTGTACAAAAACTAAAAATAAAACAAAAAGCTAATCCCAGTTTTAATTGAGGAAAATTTGTATTAAATATGAGTCATTTATAGCTTAATTTGGACAAACTACCTGCACATTGGTCTTTTTGAGTTTTAACTTATTTAAACTTAAATTATTTAATAATAAGAGGACTTAACTCTTCAGCTCTATTGCTTGTGTCTAAACTCCAAAGAGTAAGGCTCTGGTCCATGAACCTAATTGTTTCTGTGCCTGTGATCAGGTCACTGAAGCATTTGGCTCACCTTCCTGTAATCCCTGAAAGTCAGCAACTCACAGGAATCATACTAGATTAACTCATGCTGAGCTCATGTTATATGTAAGCTAATATAAGTAAGCAGCTTTGCATAGTTTATTTGCTCTAAAAAAAACAAACCAATAAGGAAGTGGTATTAAAATACTAATTTTGCATGTTGGAAATGTTAAGACTTAAAGAGGTGAAGTGACTGGTGAAATAACTTGCACAAGGCATGTGGCTAGGAAGTGTCAGAGCTTAGGCACTGCTATTCCATCACACTGAAACTACATCACAGAACACCAATGGAGAACAAATAGGAAGACAGACCGGAATGGCCACAATACCTTCAGGGAAGTAAATATAGTATGAAAAAATGTGTTGCTGTCAGAGATAAAGTCAATAATAACCAAAATTTTCAGAGTCCAAAGAGAAAGATGAGAATTTCAGATACATGAAATCACCTGGACAGAGGAAAAGGCTAGGTCCATTGAACAATGAAAAATACCTCAAGGTAATGGATCATTACATTTACCAAGGTGAATTAATATGCAATAAAGGAAAGAAAACAAAGCCAGAAATGAACAGTCAGTCTAGAGTAGGATAATACACACTAGAAATTACTAAGTAGACAAGTACATCAATTTGGATTCTAGAAATAGGTTTAGTGCCTCCCTGCAACAATCCCCAGATAAATACCCGGTCCTGCTGCCAATTAAATTGTTCACTCTTTAATAGCATGTAAGCAGTCAATGTAAGAGTACAGTACATTTTTACCTTCAAAACTGAGAGGCATTGCATAACAATAAAATGTATTTACTCTAAATTCAGGGGGGGAAATCTCAGGAAAAACACTTAATACCCTTAAAAGAACGTAAAACTCCAATGAAATGGTCTTAATAAATCCAGAGGAGAAAAGCATGAGCAGAGAACAGGATAGGTGGAGATGAACATATATCCAGGCCTAAAAATACCTCAGAACGAGATAAGAAGGGAGAATTGCGAGATAAGAAAGCATTTTCAAGAAAATACAATACAAGAGCAAAACTGTGAAGAACATTGGGGACAGTAAAGAAAAGAAAATTTGCTCTCCAAAATCAACTCTAGATGTGGAGGACAAACACAAGAGTCTTCACAGAATAAGGAGTTATATGAATGAAAATGTTGTTGTTTTTAAGTTGATACATATGGGTAGTCAAGAACTCAGAACCACATTGACAGGAACAGGTGTTTCTAAAGGACAGAGGAAGAAATAGCTCCAACTCAAGAAAGTGTTTTCTAAGTTGAAGCTTATGTATGTACATCGAAAGTATTTCTATTTTGGGCAAATTGTTTCAAAGACATTGTTCCCAAGAGACATATTGGGGTGGGGGGGAGGGTTTGTGTTGTTGTTATTGTTGGTAATGGTGGTAATAGAATAAAAAATTAAGATCATAAAGGCACTGAGACATTTAAAAACAATTGGATAGAATCACTGGAAGGAATATAAGAAATAGGCAAAAGATAAGTAAAACTAATTTGTTCACATTGGAAATGTCAAGCTGTAAACAAGTGTGGCAGGGAATAGTGATAAAATTAAATGTATGTAATTTACTGTAAAATCGAATATAAATACTGCTATAGGCTGAATGTTTGTGCCCCATCAAACCTCTGTATTTGTATGTTGAAGCACTAACCCCAATGTGATGGTATTTGGGGATGAGGCCTTTGGAATGTTATTAGGGTTTGATGAGGTCATGAGTTGGGACCCACGTTGATAGGATTAGTGCCCTTCTAAGAAGAGATATTAAAGAGTTCTCTCCCTGCCAGAGGAGCACATAAATGATGGCCACCTGCAAGACTGGAAGAGAGTTTTTACTAGGAATCAGATTGGCCAGCAACTTGATCTTAGACTTAAAGCCTCCAGACTCTGAGAATATACATTTTTGTTGTTTAGTCACCTAGTCCACGGCATTTTGTTATGGCAGTCCAACGTGAATAAGACAAATATCAATGTCATTATTTATAGAAAAATAATATTCTGTACATCAGTTGAATAACAATAATTTGAAAATAAAGAACCGTAGGTCTTTTGATATCTGCAAACAAGTTGATAAGGACAGAATTATTCATGAAAATGAATGGTGGAATGGAGAAGGCCTTACCAGGTAGCATTAATATATATATGTCATTAGCCATGGACTAGACAGCAGTCATTCTTCATTTTCAAAAGGAACTGATAAATGCTGAGTTATATACTCAACCTATGAGGCAATATGAAAGCAAATCCAAATATTAAATAATTCTTAATATTTAAATACTTGTAAAAGCTTGTAATGAAACAACTGGTTAACAAAACTGACTACAAATCAAAGTTATTTAAATATGCAAGAGAATTGGGAGAAAAATTATACTTATAGTTATTGAAAGTGTAATATAAATGTGAGAATGGAAGCTTATTTCTCTCATCAGAAGGTTTAGTGGCTTGTTCTGATATCAGGAATACCAGTATTAGTTGCTTTCTCACATATTGAAATCAGCCAATGCAAACAAAAAACAAACAACAAACAACAAAAAACAAATGGCTTTGAAAAAGTCCTTAATGTTTCTGGGCAGTGAATGAGTATTTACCTGCCCATGGTACTACTGACCTCAAAACTTTGCACAAGTGCTATGAAGCCTTAAAAATTTGCATTGCTTTGTTTGTTTCATTCTTTGTTCTCCCTTTATCAGAAGATTGGTTACCTCCCTATCTCAGGGGCTTCCTTTCACACTCCCCCATATTTGTGGAAATTGGTAATAATATTTCCTGTGACATTAGGGGCCCACACGTAAAATATCAAAATCAATGTACCTGACAAAATAGAGTTTACATCATGCAATGTAACTTCAATTTATAGACTGTGTATCATTGAGGGTTAAGGATGTGGTATATATCAAGCAGGAAGGGAGTACATTAACCAAGTTGGTTAGTGTCCCAAAGGAGTCCCCAGTCTGAAGAGGGCAACAGCAGCAGCAGGAGCCTAATGTTGAACTCATAGGAGGGAATGACGCTCTTGCATGTGATGGTGGAGGAGGAGTGATGCCAGGGAAACTTTGGCTTAATGACATTTCCCTAAAATGATGATGATGATGATGATGATGATGATGATTAGGAAAGAGAGAGAGGAGTGATGCCAGGGAAACTTTGGCTTAATGACATTTCCCTAAAATGATGATGATGATGATGATGATGATTAGAGAGAAAGAGAGAGAGAGAGAGAGAGAGAGAGAGAGAGAGAGAGAAACTTGCAAAGGAAATAATAATGAGTAGGAGCATAATCAAATATAGCTCTTACCCAAACACTGTGTAGAAAACTATTCGTGCTTTTGAACTAAACCAGGGTGATTAAATTCAACTCCAAGAGGAAACAAGTAAATAAATAGTACATAACTAAATTCAAGCTAAAGGGTCATTATCTAAGTGAGCTTTAGGGGCCTGAAAAGATTATTGAAATCAAGCAGCACCTGAATCAAAGTTTACAGGTCAAAAAGCACACATCAATGATTTAGAAACACAGACAACTGGGGAGTTAGGGGTTAGGGGGAATAAACATAGAATGTAAACAAGAAGCCAGATACAGTTAGCTTCTCACAGAAGCAAATAGTTGAAATGTCATTCTGTACTCTATCAACGTTTCCCCTCCCCCCATTAATATATCTTGATGAAATGACAAGACATACACTTAGAAGATTCCTCCTTTGCTACTTATTTTCTCTTCAGAAACCAGGAGAGAGCCAAAGCAAAGGGACCACTATGGAAAGAGTCAACTTTGTCAGTTTTCTCTACACACTACACTTTATTCCCATCAGTTCTGATTTGGACCTGTATTTCACCCTGAGGAGCTAATGGTCACTTTGTATTTTTTTTACTCTCTGATAATGGCAGGCAATGACAACTCTATAATCAGCTTCTGAATAAGTGCTGGCCCCCAAAGAGAATAATTGGCAAGCAATTTTGCTGCTTTTTCCCCTGGACTTTTGATGGATTAGGGCTTGAGGGGATAGATACACTTCTGGTAAACTGTGCAGAATATTATCTACATGTTTTAATACAGGAAAAAACACTTTTCCACTTTATAATCTAAGAGACAAAACACTATTGATTCAAACTGATCACGAGGCCTCAAATTCTCCAACATATTTAAACTGATATTCAAGAGCATACTATATTCACAAGCCTATAAAAAGTAGAGACCTCCTATTTGCATCCATAATTCCTACCTGACTGATGAAAAATATTTCTACAGCTTCTCCTAGCATCTAAATGGTGATGACCTTAAATTTTCTGCCTGTCATTTATTTGCAGAATTTCAGTTGCCTACAGGATATTTATACTTCTATATTTCACAGATATCTCACACATTTTTTAAATCTACAATCACACAGCTTAGATCTTGTAAAATCCCCAGTCCCAACCTCTAAGTGTACTGCCTGGTGATACTACATATTCAGTGCTGCTGTCTTCCTATACAACTGAGGTGAAAACTATGAACTCAAAATTATTTTTTTACTTTTTTTCTCTCTGACTTTCTCTACCTCATATCCATTTATGCACAAGCCTTGATTAATCATATTGCAAAAATGTCTCAAAAATCCTGGCTTTCTTCTCTAGACTCCCTTTCTGAGCATGAATGCAGGTCTTCATCAGCTTTATATCCCTGCTACCAGCCTCCTCCTCCTCTCCCTAAAAAATGAATTCAACTCTACCACTCTTTTGCTTAAAATCCATCATCTCTAATTGTCAGAGAATACATTCAAACTTCAGAAAATCACCCACTTCAGACTCACAGTACTCATTATATTGACTATTTGGGGTTTGGGGTGAAAGTAGTCTCTCATTCATATCTCCATAACTGTAAACACTGCTGCCTAAACCTCCAGTACCCCATCATCTTTGCCTGCCATCCCTTATAATTCCCTCTGTGAATATCTCTACATTAACATCTCAAAATACCACATTATATTTCAAAGAATTTGTTTCTCTATCTCTCTCCCACAAATGTATGTATAGCCTGAAATGAATGCTAGCACTATTCTTTTCTCTTGAAGCGTCCCTGAAAATCATAGACATTTACTACTGTTTGTAGACTTGAACTCAAAAGAATGGAACTCACAAAATTTGGTGCCAAAAAAAAACTCTTTGTAAAGCATCTATTTTTACCAACACGTCCGTCTAAGCCTCCGCCATTTTTCCACCAAGCATCTATTTTCTTAACCACAGGTTAGTTTCATTCAGATTTTGTGCTTAAGTATAATTTTTTTCATGTGTCTATAGCATAATTTGAGTTTTGTATTTTAATTTATACATTTACATTTATATTCACTTTCCCAATTAGGTTGTGAACAAAGAGAGGCATTTTGTTTATATGGGCTGGAACATGACAGTTCTTTCAATCAACATCACATGCCAAGTAGACATTGAATACATCTTTTTGGCATCACTAGAACTATACCCTGAAGTGTGTTAATGAAGATGTTTGCTGAAAATTAAGCTCAAATATTTGAAATTATAGACTCCACCTCTAAACCCTTTATGCTGATACTGCTACACTGATGTTTTTCTCTATTACTTTCTGGATGGTGTTAGCTAATCTACCTGTCTTGCATATTGCAGGTGTTGATGAAGCATATCCATTTTAATTGAACTGTTAACCCAAGGGAAAATTTCACTTACTCTCTCTTAATGGCATTTATGTTTTTAGATTATTTAGTGGCTTTAATTATTTAGAAGAACCCCTTATGATTTATCAAGTAAAATGACATGATTAATGTTGTACATTATACTTCCTTTAATATGATTTTACAAGTGGAAAAAACATCTGGATTTAATCACAAAATTACATTGAACATCAGTGGTGCATATAAAGCAGCTCAGACTAGTCCTAAATATATCATTTCTCCAGTGATTACAGACATCTATTGGCAATTCCAATTTTACAAAGACTGTTCTCTTTTAGCCAGTTTACGGAAATTAGCAGAGGGAGGGAACAAGCACAGTTAAACATGGTTGAAAAGTTCAGGGAACCCTTGTAATTGTCTGTGGTTTTGTACAATGTTATTACTGTGGCCCCAGTGGTCTTCAACTTTTCTAGCAGTGAACTTTCATGTAACTTTCTTAGAAAAGGGAAACCCATAGTGATTCACTTATTTCACCGTAATGCTGGCTACTCTCTCTTCCTCCTCCTCCCATTTCCATTTTTTCCATCATTTTCAGTTTTCTATATATTTTTTTATTTTCAGTTTTCTATATGTTTACCTTGTTTCCGATTTAAAGATGTATTAGTATACTAGAGGCCTGGTGCATGAAATTCATGCACTTAGTGGGGGGCTCCCTCAGCCTGTGCCCTCTCGCAGTACGGGAGCCCTTGGGGGATGTCCAACTGACGGCTTAGGCCCGCTCCATAGGGAATGGGCCTAAGCCGTCAGTCGGACATCCTTAGCACCGCTGTGGAGGTGGGAGAGGCTCCCGCCACCGCTGCTGCCCTCACCAGCCATGAGCCTGGCTTCTGGCCAAGCGGTGCTCCCCCTGTGGGAGTGCACTGACCACCAGGAGGCAGCTCCTGCATTGAGCATCTGTCCCCTGTTGGTCAGTGTGCATCATAGCAACTGGTTGTTCTGCTGTTTTGTCAATTTGCATATTAGCCTTTTATTATATAGGATGAGTATTGCTGAAAATGCCTGAAAAAAATTTTTCTAAATCCATGGTATGTTAAAAAGCCCCAACTACATAAATCAATTTGTTGCACAGATAAGAAGAAAGTTTTTAGAATCAGATTTACTTTTGCTCATTTACTATATATTAGCTGTGAGATCATGAGGAGATTTTTTTAACTGCCTTAGCCTTAGTTTCTTTCTCAGAAAAAAATAGCAAAATGATATATGCCTTACATGATTGTTCTGATGATTAAATGAGATATTCATAAATGCGTTTAACATTATGCCTGGCAAACATTACGTGCTTTAAAACTACTAAGTGTTATTATAGTTAATGGGGCCATGTTACTTTGTTTCTATTCTGACAATCTTTCTACGGAATAAATAAATGAAAGGCAGTGTTGTGAAGACACTATCCACTATTTATTAACTAAATTCTAGCCCTTTATATATGCTTCAAACACTGATTGTTATAATTTAAATTTTGAAATTTAGATGAACAAAAATGTTACTGTTCAGGCTGGATTGATGCAAAATATTTTTAGAGTATTTATGAAAGATAATAATTTTAATTAATATGATTATCTTTACTTTTAATAAATTTATTATTTTAATTAAGGCATTCCATTAGTGTTTTTTGAAAACTCCCTAATAAGTTCACTAAACTTATCTCCCCATGGTTTCATTGATGAAAAGAAAGCAATTTATAAAGTTTTGAAATTAGTGCCTGAAACCTAAACAGAATCCATTAAGTTAGACAAAAGGCATATAAAGATTAAGAATTGAATGTATCATTAGGATGCTGGTAGCAATTAGGAATTAAAAAATTACGCAGAGCTACATATTCTGTTTTCTTTTTTCATTCCTTTTAATGAAAAATACTTAGGATTGCATTCCCCTCATAGATTCCAATTAATCCAACACAAAAGCCTCTCCATGAATACCCAAGTGAATTTTTTCTTAAATGTTTTGTTCACTTCCACAATAATAACAACTAATTATGTGAAACTCCAAATGAATAAGGGTAGGCTATTATCTTTCAAATACCTTTTAAATAGGCAACACTTCTGAAATTAGCTTTAAAACACTGCCAGCATTTGTTTCTATTACTCCTATATGACCCTGTTTACCTAAAAATCATTTAGGTAACCTGATTTTTCTGGTTATATTTGCAAGCTTTGGGGTTCTGAGATCTGGTAAAATAATCATTTGAATGAATTATTGCTTATTTAGTACATTTTATATAACACATGCTAGGTGATACTTAAGAAAAGTCCACTTACTTTTTTACATACATATTTAAAAATGAAATAGTATCATTTACTTATCTGAACTCTAGTGAGGGTGAAAGGTTTCCATACGTTTATTTCATATTTAGTAAAGTGGGGTCACTACAATTTTTCAAGAATTGTAAGAATTGAACTTTGTATGAATAATAAGCTGGAATATTTTCAAAACCTGAGACTATTCCCCTAATACTTACTCATAATCTATTCTTGTTTTCATTCAAACCATTAACAACCATGTGCAAGAATATTATATTTGCTAAAGATAAAAAATAATATCGTACCATACTCCTGCTTTAGATTTAGAAATGATTTCTCTTTACTTACAGATACAATTCAAATGTTTTGTTTTGTTTAGGTACTAAGTGTTCCTAAACAAAACAAAATGTTATGGAATGGTTTTTATCTACAATTCAGATTAATACCTTAAAGTTCAGCATAATATACCCTATTATATCTCATGTAAAATATTGATTCTTCTTTAAATGTGTTATGCATTTGCCAAGTATTTCCACTCCGTAGCACATGTTGTTCTTCATGCTAGAAATATCTTTGCCATTAACTTTGCTCATTTTTTTATGATTTTGTCCACCTTCTACCTTTAGTATGAGATACCATTTCCTCAGAGAAACCCACTCCCCATGAGCATTCTATGCCAGACATTTCCTATCTCTTTGCATAGATTTCTAACATATCATATTAATATGTTTGTGTGATACTTTTCTTTTTTGTCTATCACTAAAAGACTGTGAAGTGTTTAGTGACAGGGCCCATGTCCTATTCATCATTGAATGCCTCATGCACAGCACGGGGCCTCAATTATTGTAAGCACTCAAGTATTCATTGATTGAATACATGAATAAATATACCTTTTGACCTAAAGTAGATCACTCTTTTCTTGTGACAGGAATTCTCATATCTGCCCGACAATGAAGTATGAATAAGACCAGCTCCTGATTTTAGGCTCCTTTATTCAGGATTCCAAATGGCTTATCTTTCTGACACAATAATTCAAATAATTTGCAACACAGAAGGACTTTTATATTCCCTTTTACTTTTTTGTAATTTTGACATGAATTTATTGAATTCTAGAGGATCTCTTCTTTCTTACTTTAAAACGAATAAATATTTGTGGATTTTGATCAGCCTGACTCTCAGTCGAGAGGTTTTTAAATTCTGGTGGCCTTTATAGTAAGTAAATAAAAGATAGGCAGGGTTTTAAATGAAGTTTCTGAATTGAAATCAATTCACCCGCACATTTGGAACAGTATTACAAATTCACTCGACTACTTACGCTACTTGAAATGTAGCATCTTTACATCCTATAACTGGATAATCACTTTCATTGTCCCCTCCTACTTGAGGAGCTAGGGATAAAAAAAATAAAAATTTTTAAAAACTTGCTAACTAATGATCTCATCATGTCCTTCAGTTTGAATAGTCACTTAAATTCGCAATCAATTCAGATGCCTAGTCCTGTTTTGAATAGTCTCCTTCCGATGACTCAGCATTTCCAGGTGAGTGCTCACATTCCCATGCTGCCTGCTCCTGTCCTAGATGCCTTTTTGAGTGCCTGGGAAAGAGGGCTTCGAATCCTGGCTGCCAAGTGATTTTTCTGGTCTGGGCTGCCTTATGCTGATCTGGTCAATGGATTTCTGACCTCTGATATGCAACCTGTTCAATCTGGTCTTCTGGACATTGTAACAGGACCCACTGCCATAGTTTGTTGATGAGTGAATCTGCACCAGAATAAAAGTATCCACATTCTCCACATGTCAGTTCTACCCCAGACTGTCTCCCGTTGTCCACCCTTCTCAGCCCTTCCATGTTCCCTCACTGTGGTTTACTGGAATATTTGGAATGCGTGGATGCCCTATACAGACCTCGATGAGCCAGAAATGCTCTGGAAGGCTATCGATTAGGCCAATTTCACAGCAAATGATATATTCTCTCTCCTAGGACTTAGGGGATGTGGCTTAGAAACATGGGATCTCGCAATTTACGCCTTCCAATACAAGCGTGGCATTACTCATCCTTGGCTGCCTGACTTATTGGAGTTTTCCAACATTTTCTCTCTCCTTGAAGTTCCACTGCAGGAGAAAAAAAATGGAAGACAGAAACATGGGCACATCTGTCTCTTGCCTTAACTGCAGTCCTCTGACATGGAAATTTCCTGCTTTCTCTACCTTTTCCCCTCTGAGAAGACATCCATTCCATGGACCACTGAGGTAAAGCCCTGAAATTCTGGCTCCTGGTATGATGGTCATGCTAAAAAATTTAGAAATTTCTCTTTAATCTCAATAAAGAACAATTCTTAAAATAATAGTACAGTGGGGCCTTGACTTACGAGTGACCTGACTAACGATTTTTTTGAGATACCAGCTGTCTCTCTGCCGATTTTTAGCATTGAGTTGATAGAGTAATTTGAGTTACCGAACTCCTTAACAAGCTCGGTCTGGGAACGAATTAAACTCGTAAGTCAAGGACCCACTGTATTGTTATGATCATGCAAAAGTATCTGAGACTTGTAGGTAACTAACATTTTATTTTCAGGAGTATCATGTATCTGTTGATACAGTCAGTATGGAATTATAAGACAAAATCGGTACAGAATCAGAGAATAAATGAGTAAAGATTTAAAACTATGCCTTCCCCTTCACACATCAAAAAGGCTTTTATATCCTTGTAGTAGACACAGTTGTGCCCTTTAAGACAAAGGTTCTCATTCGCTCCAGCTGCCAGGAATATTGTCTGTTAATGGTGCAGGACTCAGTTCCTCTGCCTCAACTGATCTTGACTGAGGGGAGCGTCTCCCCCAAGGTTATGATCCCTCCTTAAAGGGAAACTAAAACGATTCTAATACCAGTTTTCAAAGTGCAAGTTTTCCCCACGCCATCAAGCTCTTCTCAGGCACCAGCCGAGTGTTCTACAATTCTGCTGAATGCTGACACTATCCATGTGGAGATATGGTCAGATCCCACAGGTTAAAGGTTCAGTTCCCACAAAACTGCCTCTCCTCCCGCACTTTGATGCTAGTTGCAAGTCAAGGTTGGGTTATTAACCAGAGGTTCCAAGGACACGCTCCCTGAGTTGAATTAATTTGCTGCAGGGCCCACAGAATTCAGAGAAACATTGTACTCACTAGATCCCTGGTTTATTACACAAATATATATATATATATCTCACGAACGGCCTGATGGAAGAGATGCACAGGGCACAGTATAGGGATAGGATACAGAGCTTCCATGACTTTCCCAGCGCACCACTCCCCCAGAATCTCCACCAACCTTGTACGTTCTCCGAATCCTGTTCTTTTTGGTTTTCAGGGAGGCTTCATTCCATAGGCACCATTGATTAAATCATTAGCCTCCAGCCGTTTTTATCTCTGTGGAAGTCAGGGGGTGGGGCTCAAAGTCCCAACCCTCCAATCACATAGTTGGGTTCCCTGGTAACCAGCCCCCATCCTCAGGTGATTCCAAAAATCACCTCATTAACATAAACTCAGGTTGATTGGCAGGCTTTTGTTAGGAATACTAAGACACCTCCATCACTCTTATCACTTAGGAACTGTGCCAGAAACAGGAGCAGGGACAAAGACTGTCTATTTAATCACAGTATCACACGGCTACTATTCCATAATTGGGTGATGCAGAATAGAAAAGCCCAGATTTTGTTGATTTTTTAACTCAGTTCAAGACAATTAAGGGCTGCAGCTGCCCATAACTTACCTCAGTTCAACCTCTCCCTCTGTGGAACCCTGGTTCTTCCATTTTATGCAGGTGCTGTTACTGAGAGCTCTCCTCAATAAACTGCCTACAGGTACATCTCCGTTTCAGAGTGTTTCCCAGCTGATCTACGACAACTGGAACAGGGATTTTGAAGGAAACTGACTCCATAATCTGTGGCAACGGAATCATAATACAATATCTCCTCTAATCAGTTGTGACCTCCTCATTGTCTCTTGTACGTTTTTCCTAAAGCTCTCCCCCATCATTACCTCATGCATACAAATCTGTCTCAGAGTCTGTTTCCTATGGAAATTGACCTGCAACAATCCAGATATTATCTTTGGTTCAAGGCATAATAAAAGGAACAAAATATTGTAAAATGAAAAATTGGTATTAATCCCTTAAATTTTCTAAGCAGGTTGGTATAATTTCTGATTTAATCTACTTGAGTAAAATATTAGGGAAAAGAAAGACATTGAAAGAAACCAGGAAGCAGTATATGCTAAAGGTTGAGCTTTAAAACCTATAACATTGACTTGAATTTCTACATATTAACCTTCACTTCCTCTGTTGATCTAAGAAATGATTTTAACTCACTAATAGGAAATAAATAATAAACAGACTGATTACAATTCTGTATTTCTTGTGAATATAGATCTAGCCATTTTGGAAACATTCAAAATTTTAAAATATATTTGAAAATATGCAATGCAAGATTTAGGATAAACCATTTTATAGTCTCAAAAATGTAAAATATATAGCTTTTATAAATTCATAGAAAAAAATCAAAAGAGGATAAAGCCCAAGGGGGAAAAAAGTAAATAGGAAAAGATGAAATGAATAAATACATAAAACCAAATTTATAGAATCCACACACAGTAGTAAAAGGCTGATTTAATACTACCAAAAAAGTTGTCACATGTAAAACAAACTCAAGGAAATTTTACTGTATTAATATTTTAATAGAAAAAAGTGAAGATAGCAGATACAAAGAAAAAAATGAAGAATCAATGCAAAGATTGTATGTGACTGAGTGTCAAGAAAATGTAATAAAATATAATGAATGATATAAAATAAAATATATTTTTATATTAAAGAAGGTGTTTATATGAATATTGACAAGTTATTTCTGGCAAAATAAAATCAATTTAAAAAAAACAGACCCAAGATT
Source organism: Myotis brandtii (assembly GCF_000412655.1). Lineage (NCBI taxonomy): Eukaryota > Metazoa > Chordata > Mammalia > Chiroptera > Vespertilionidae > Myotis > Myotis brandtii. The sequence goes on along the minus strand of NW_005353324.1, from coordinate 223,479 downwards.
ATTTTTTCAAGGTTTTTTAAAAATGTATTTTTATTGATTTCAGAGAGGAAGGGAGAGGGAGAGAGAGAGAGAAACATCAATGATGAGAGAGAATTATGCCTCCTGCATGCTCCCAAGTGGGGATCAAACCCTCAACCTGGGCATGTGCCTTTGACCAGAATCGAACCTGGTATTATTCAGTCCGCAGGCCTATGCTTAATCCACTGAACCAAACCAGCTGGGGCTCAAGATTTCTTGATACAACACTATTATTTTCTGAGTAACCTACAGAACATTTACCAAAAAAAGTCACTTATATCGTTTTTGTTTTAAAAATCAATTTTTAAAATTATTCAAAATGTTTTATTTTAATGTATGTTCCTCTAGCCAATTATTAAACTTAACTATAGAAAAAAACATAAAAGCTAGTGACATATAAACTTAATAAATATTGAGAAATGTTGTCTAAATAATTCCTTTGAATCTGGCTATAAAAATAACACCAAATGTTTAAATGTACTTTCAAAAGAAATTATGTGCACTGCCAAAGTAATAATGCAGTAATAATCCATAAGAACTTAAAATGTAATGCTTACACTATCCATGTATAAGTTACATATTGCTGGAAGCCGATCCACCCTGGCTGCTTGACTCAGTCGCTGCAGGGATGTTTCAAGGGACCTGGCTTATATGGCATACTGTTCTTTATATGTTTGCTCCCCCTCTTAAAGCTCCCCGAGAAAGGTTGTTTCCCCAGGTGAGGATTTTTATCAGTAAACCCTTTAACTAAGTGCCAGAGGGGTAGTTAATCACTTTAACTATGAACAATAACGCTTAAACTACATAATCTTTACTTGGTATGGTCTCCTTTAGTTACTTCCTTGTAGCTTAATAGAACAATAGAGTAACCTTGGAATGGAGATAAGAAACACCCTAACCTTTGGAATAGAATGGATAGGATTAAGATCAAATAGGATAAATACAAATGTAAGAGGACAAATAAAGAGAGGAACCTGGCTAAGAGGAACCTCCCCGTGATGATCACCTAAACGCTGCCTCGGTGTCATTCCTTCTTCGCAGACTCCGTCCACACCTTGGGGAACCTCTGGACCTGTTGGGGCTGGACCCCAACAACATATATCTTATATAACTTTCACAATGATATTACCAAATACACATTTGCATATATTTCTGTTTTACAAGTTAGTAGAGAAAGCTGACAAAAATAAAGTTTTCTCCTAATGATGACAAATTAAAGAATAGGGAAATATGTTTTACATCATGGGTTTCCTGACAATAAATCCCCCAAATATTCTATTTTATTCATTGCTTCATTAAAAAGTACACAAACACCCCCACATATATTATTACTAAAAGAATGGTATTGATTCTAAATGAAGGATTAAACATAGCTCCCAACACTTATCAGATGTATCAAGTTAGTTATTATTAATATCCACACTATCTAATTTTCCTATCAAGCAATCTTACATCATTCCAAATGCCCCATCTTTTTATCCCTGGGTGCAATTTATCCTCATTCCTTTCTTTCTAGAATTGTCCATTCTCTCCCATATTTTACTTTTAAAAATATGGCCAAAGACATCCTTTTCTAAAGTCTACTGGCTTATTCTTAGCCAATTAGAATAGATAACTACTTCCCCTTGCTTATTTTGCCCCTACCTGCTTCTATGTAGCCTATGAACAAATGATAGAATCAAATTTCCCTACCACAGTATCCATATATCACTCTGTACTATATTCTACAATCTCCCCTACTTGGCCTGCAAGGACATGATCTATAGTTTTCCCAGCCTGATGTATCAATCATACATCTTGTTGGATTCAAGCCTGAAAGCAGTTACATATAATGGAAAGTGCATGTACTTTGAAGGTACACAGGCGAGGGTTAGAATTCAGAATTCACCATTTGCCATCTGTGTGATTGAGAAAGTTATTTTGAAATTATTTAAATTTCCCACTGAGTAATTATATTTTTAAAAAATGAACATAGTAACTACATTGTAATTTTTTGCAATTTTATTTATTTATTTTTATTGAATTTATTGGGATGACATTAATGAATAAAGTCATACAGGTTTCAAGTGCACATGTCATCAGCATTGTGTGCTCATCATCCAAAGTCAAGTATCTTACTGCCACCATTTATCCCCCTTCTTTGCCCTCTTCTACTTTCCCCAACCCCCTTTTGCTCTAGCAATCACCATACTATTATTTGTGGGTTTTTTTTTAATCCCTTCACCTTTTTCACCAAGCTCCCCAATACCCCTCCCATCTGAAAGTTGTCAGTCTGTCCTGTGTATCTATGAGTCTGTTTCTATTTTGTTTGTTAGTTTATTTTGGTCATTAGATTCCATATATGAGTGAAATTATATAATATTTGTCTTTCTCTGACTGGCTTATTTCACTAAGAATAATATTCTCCAGGTCCATGAATGTTGTTGAAAAAGGTAAGATTTCCTTATTTTAAACAGGTGAGAAGTATTTCATTGGGTAAATGTGTCACAGCATTTTTTATCCACTCATCTACTGATGAGCACTTAGGTGGCTTCCAAATTTTGGCTATTGCAAATAACACTGCAGAGAACATAGGGATGCATATATTGTTTTGAATCAGTGTTTTAGATTCTTAGGATATATTCTCAGATGTAGAATTGCTGGATCATAAAGCAATTTCATTTTTTTAAACTTTTTTAGGAAACTCTATATTGTTTTCCATAATGGCTGCACCAATCTGCAATCCCACCAACAATGTACATGGGCTCCCTTTTCACTCATCCTCACCAACACTTGTTTTTTGTTGACTTATTGATAGGAATTCTGCTCTGGGTTGGGGATCCCAGTGTCATGTTGAGATCATATGCTGCTGAGGATGGACTTTGGCAGCCAAGCTATCCCTCTGGTTTCTCAGCCACTATGAGTGAGTGCAGTGGCCGGCCCTCTCCACATCTTTACACTTCACCCCAATCTCTATGTGGCTTCTTCTGTAAGTCCTTGGTATAGCACTCCTCTTGGTCAGCTGTACTTCATTTGGTTATTCAGGTTGATTGTTCTATAATTTAGCTGACATTCTGGTTTGGCACCAGAAAGAGGTGAGCATAGCTTCCACCTACTCTGCAGCCATCTTGGAATCTCCAATATTTTTGTAATTTTATACCTTTCTGAAATTAGTTATCCTATCATTGGGGTATAATAACCCTAACTTTCAATATGAATGCATCTTTCAGTTGTGGAATGTTTGCTATTAAAATATTATTGCATGTAAGTGTGGGTGTGTTTATTCCCAACTCTGGAGGGGTGGGGGCATAAAGTATTTCACAAATAGTAAGCAAGTATCAGAAAGATTTGTTAAAATACTTCTATTGTATTAGTAGCTGTGTGTTAATTTTATAATTGTAGTGTATTCAACATATGTACATTTTATCCTGTCATTTTATCTCAGCTGTGAATATAATGCTAAATATATAAATATTTAAATATTAAAATGGAATATTCTCTCTGTACTTTTATTGTTATTGCTTTAGCTTTTGACTTTTTCACTCTTAGAAAGTAAAAAAAACAAAAAAAACCTAAAAACATTTTACCACTCTTGAATAGCACATTTATAAGAAGCAATGGTGAAATTTATAATAACTTATATGAAATTTATTTCAAGTTGTCAACTAAGAATGTTTTAATGTACATAATAAAAGAAGATTTGTCACATTATCATCTACTAGTAAAAAATAATTCTTATTATTATTCACTACTAATATGTTGATAGATAATAAGATTTTAAAATTCTGAACTTTACATGAAAATGAGAACATTTCCCATTGTGTATGAGAGGCTAAACAGTAGTCTTCTCTATGAAAAAAATGGTCATTGAAACAAACTTTTTAATAGCTTTTCTTCACAACTCTGCTTTAAGAAATTTAGAAATACTGTAAATATTTTATTCTACTAATTGGTAATACAACCAGGGAAACTGTATAGGTATGTATAAATAAATCTGTACATGAAAATACCCAAGTGTGCACTTACTTGCAGAGATCTATATGGTATATAAATAGACAGGTAGTTGGACAGATCAATAGATGAAGAGGTGATAGATAGTTGAGAAATATTGCTAGCAATACTATTGATTTCTTTATTGTTTATAACCAGAATTTTTCTTTTCAATAAGTAGAATTTCTAATTATTATTTTGGAAAGAAAAAGTAAGAGATCAACTTTTCTGAATTAATTAAGTCCCCTGACAAGATCATATTTTTGAAACCATATGAAAAAGGAACCCTCTTGCACTGCTGGTGGGAATGCAGACTGGTGCAGACACTGTGGAGAACAGTATGGAGTTTCCTCAAAAAATTAAAAATGGAACTTCCATTCGACCTAGTAATCCTACTTCTAGGAATATATCCCAAGAAAACAGAAACACCAATCGGAAAGGATATATGCACCCCTATGTTCATAGCAGCACAATTTACAATAGCAAAGGTTTGGAAATAGCCTAAGTGCCCATCAGGAGATGAATGAATTAGAAAATGGTGGTACATCTACACAATGGAACACTACACTGCTATAAAAAAGAAGGAACTCTTACCATTTCCGATAGCATGGATGGAACTGGAGAGCATTATGCTAAGCAAAATAAGCCAGTCAGAGAAATAGAAATATTACATGATCTCACTCATTTGTGGAATATAATGAACAACATAAACTGATGGACAAAAATAGAACCAGAGACACAGAAGCATCGAACAGACTATCCAATCTATGAGGGAAGGCAGGGGATGAGGGGATATGCATGCATATAAGCATAACCAATGGACACAGACAATAGGGGGTGAAGGCATGTGCTAGTGGGTGGGGGTGGCCATGGAGAGGTCAATGGGGGAAAAAGGAGACTCATGTAATACTTCAAACAGGAAAATCACTTCATAAAAAAGAAAAAAAACATATGTACAATTTAATGCCTACTTTGTATTTTTTAAAATTATCTCTACTGTGTGGATCAGATATGGAAATATGCAAAATCAAGAAAATGAAAAAGAAACTATAATTCACAATATTATGGTAAAAATAATTTTAAAAGAATATGTCTAATTATCTTTTGGTACAGGTTGATTAAGAAACTATAAAACAATGATAAGAATGTCAACTCCTTTGGGGGAGAAAATGGATTACTTGGATTTATTAATGTAATTAAATACAAAGCTTTATCTTTTCTAATGGGTCTTTTTCTGTAATAAATAAAAAGCAGCATTTTAATTATGGACGGCAGTGTTTAATTTAGCAGTCCCAGCAGCACAATTCATTGGGCAGTTTCCTTTTGTCAGGCATTACAGATACAGAAATGAAGGCTTATACTGTGCCCTCAAGAATTTCACCATTTGTAAGAGATATAGACATAACAAAATATAATATTTCAGGTGTCATAAAAACTTGTAACAGTCATAATATATTGGACAATGAATCTTTAATAAATTTATAAAAGTAGAAATAGTATAAGGTATTCTCTTATGGAAATCCAATAAAATTATAAATAAATAATAAACTGTCACACAAATAACCCTTATACCTGGAAAATTATAAACTCCCTTTAAAATAATCATGGTTAGCCCTAGCCGGTTTGGCTTAGTGGATAGAGCATCAGCCTGCGAACTGAAGGGTCCCAGGTTCAATTCCGGTCAAGGGCATATGCCCAGGTTGTGGGCTCAATCGCCAGTGGGGGGCTTTCAGGGGGCAGCCGATCGATGATTCTCTCTCATCATTGATGTTTCTGTCTCTCTCTCCCTCTTCCTTCCTCTCTGAAATCAATAAAAATATTAAAAAATAATCATGGTTATACTTATATTTCATAATCTAGAGAATAAAATGAATATCAGAAGTTATGATATTTGACTATAGAAAAGCTGTAAGGTAAATATATGTTTTCAAATTGTTATAGTACTTATAATAAGAAAGAATTACAACTAAATGAACCAGACTTCTTCTAGTACTGGCTGTTGTGACTTCCCTTGTATCAGATCAATTCTACTCCTAAGAATAACTATAAAACTAGATAATGTAACATGAAAATAAAAGTTCCAACTCTTTGAAGGTATAGGAGAACAAGCAATAAATCCGAGACTTGAGAAGGAGAAGGAAGCCTCCTTTCCTGTATCTTTTTCCCTCTAGTGTTATTTCTTTAATTCTTGGTGCCAATTTTTACAGCCCAACAGAAAGTAGCAATCAAAAGATTTGTCAAAGTATAAAAAGTCCAGATTTTTAAAAAAAATGGAATCCAGGCACACTAGAGTTGCTAAGACTTGGGACAATGACTAGAGAACCAGATGATAAAACCAAAGAAAAGGAAACTATAGACACAAGCCTGACCTTTATGTGAAGTTGGTCACAGTTTATTGCCAAATTCTAAGGGGGGCAAGACATAGCAACCAGCCATAAGTCTGTCCCACAGAGCTAAAGAGCAAAAACAATGAATACATGGACTTAGTAAGGAACTATGTACTTGGTTAACATGCTAATGTTTCTATTGAGATTCTTGATGAGCTGTTACTTAGAAGTAAGGGCAAACTAGAATTATACATGTCTCCTCTCCCCTGTCCTCCCACCTAAAGGACCGAGACCAATACAACTGCTCAGGGGATGAATTGCTTATCTTCCTTCTCTTACTCTCACTGCTATCCATACAAGCACTAACTCTTTCTGGGAGACATGGGACATCATTCAGAAGTTAAATACCATACACGGTATCTGAAAGTAAAAATGATAGGCATGTCATGTAACAATACTAGTGAGCAAAAAACAGAAGATAATGTAAAGATTCTTAAAAAAGATTCAGATTTTGTAATCAAACATGGACTTTCAGATAAAGGTGGTTAGTATGTTTAAGAAATAGATGAAAGACACAGCATATCACCAGAGAACCTCAGTCTATAAAAATGAAGCAGATTGAAGTTCTGAAATAAAAATACAACAACTAAAATTAAAAATAGAATAGACCATATTAGAGAGCAAACAGCAGATCATCAGAATATTTCTAGATCAGTAGAAAATATTCATAATGAAGAAGAAAAGGGGAAACAGTTGAGAAATACAGAAAATAATATGAAGTGATTTTTAAATATATTCAAAAGTCTTAATATAAAGGTAACTGAAATCCTAAACATAGATGTAGGAAAGTGTCACAAGCAATTTTGAAGAGATACTACAAGAGAATTCACCAAAATTAATGGAAAACCTCTTTAAGAGGTCATACAAACCCCAAACACAATAAACCACACACACACACACACACACACACACACACACACACACAGGATACATTAAATAAAAGTATTGAAACTCTGGTCGGTGTCCCTAATGGTTACAGTATCGGCCACACATGGAAGGTTCTTGGGTTCAATTCATTGTCAAGGGTTGCAGGTTTGATCCCAGGCCCGGTGGGGGGGTGCATGTGGGAGGCCACTAATCAATGTGTCTCTCTCACATTGATATTTCTCTTTCTCTCTCTTACTTCCACTCTCTCTAAAAATCAATGGGAAAAATATCCTCACATAAGGATTAACAACAAAAAAAAGTATTGGAAAATTTATAAATAGACAATTTTTTAAAAATATGTATTCTTTTCAATAAATAACAGCTTATTTTACCAGAAATTCTGGTTAGAATATGATAGAATTGATAGATTGGCATCTGCTAAGTGGTGAAGAAAATAATTTGTCCAGAATTTGGTACTGTAAGAATATCCCTCCATCTACCACCCGTGCATGAATTCATGCACCAGGCCTCTAGTACTTCAATAAAGATGAAAAGGATTTCTGCATGGGAGATGGGGGCTTTAAGCAATGCTACAAAAGCCTTTAAACATTTCTGATTAGTACTTCTTTAATTTTTTTTTTTTTGCTTAATGGACTCATATCATTAAATCCCAACTGATGTAATTTTTATATCTCTGTCAGCTAATCTGTGTGTGTGTGTGTATAAAATTTCAGTTGTCTCAGAATGGAAGGCTAAGCTTAGAGAAAGAATGCTATATTGAGTATTGAAAGAAAGGTAACATACCCCTTGCTATGAATGTCAATGAGTTGATTATGGATCCAGCTGAACAAATTTACACAAGTGAGATTAGGTCTTTTGTGTGTGTGTGTTTGTTTTTTGTTTGCTTGTTTGTCTGTTTGTTTTGGTTTCCCCTGGAATTATAGGATTGTAGAGAGTATAAGACCTATGTGGAAAGCATAGCAAACACTAATTTGCCACATAGTAGGGTTATAAACAGGAGATAGCAGCACAATATAGTTGAATCGCATTTTAAAATTTTATATGTAAAATTATGACTGTGGTCATGGCAGAGAGGTTATCACATGCTTCTATAACACTTTACATAATATGTTATGTGCCAGTTCAATTTCAAGAAATGCTTTATCTCTGCCAATGAATTTTCCTATTTCCTACAATTACAAAAAATAGCAAAGAAGCAAAACACAAAATAATGCTCCTTAGAATGCAAAGAAAGGGGCATATGTAAGATAAAATATATGATTTCATCTGTTCTGTGGTCAGCATAAGAAAGAAAATTCATTGGACTAGTTTCCAGTTTTTTGCAACCCCGATAACAAACACCACCAGGCACATTTCCACCTATGCAAATACTTTCTTTGTATTCCATCCAACTGCTTCCTTATTCTTTGTTTCAGTGAAGCTACGATAGGCAATGCCGCGTGTCATTGGGACTGTAGGTTACTGCTCATTAATAAGTGTTCGCACAGCTTTTTCATGGTGAAAACACCTGGGCGAACATGGCTTTAGAACACTTTCCAATGTTGCAAATAAATAATAACTTGGGACTTCTGCCTAAGGAGAAAAAAACACTCCTTAGGAAAACAGATGTGCCAGTGTCTTGCACCCCACTATTGCTTTGCATCACATTTATGAAGACATAATAAATAGTCATAATAGAAAAAGGGTAGTTAGAATAAAATAAAGTGGCCCATCAAGTACTCAAGCCAAGTTTATGACTGCAATGGACTTAGGTTATAATTACCAATGAGGGAGAGAATAAGTTATTTTTATGCAAAAAGCATATTATACTAAGCCAACATAATAACACAGTTTTTATGAGGCACAGTGATTACACTGAAGAACCACAAGTACATTTTCCTAAAAGAAGGTAAGCGTTGATAAGCTACTATAAAATTTTACAATTGCAATGAACAAAAATAATTGGCATGGCAAAATAATAAAAGTTCATTAAGTTTTGTTGCAATGCTTGAAAGATCTTAAATAATAAAATTTAAAAATACTTATTAAATAATAAAGGTTTTGCATCATATTGAATGTCTTTCTTTTAAAATGACATTTTTCATGAAAATTCGAAGTTGTTTATTATCCCACACTAGTGTTATGTGTGAGTCCTGTTTCTAAAAATGCTTTCCTGTAATACTTCAGTGGATTAATATAGGAGAAAATGGATTTTAGGTGAGTGAAAATTTAAATATCAACTTTATAAAACTCTAATTAAGATTTCATCTCAAGCCACTGTGATTTTATCACTGTATTGGATTTTACATTGGGAAGCTTATAGAAAAGTCAAAAGTTATCACCAGTTATTTAATGTCTGGTAACAAAACATATTATATTAATTCACATTTGAAGATAAATGTCAGACTGTAGAAAAAGAATACAGGGTCAGGAGCAAGCCATAATATAGGGATAATATGTAGAGATATATAACTTTGTTCATACAAATTCCAGGGTATACATTGATGGGCTGAAATGAAGAGATATATAACTTTGTTCATACAAATTCCAGGGTATTGATGGGCTGTAATGGTCATAAAGACAACCACTGGTATTAAGCAGTTGAATATATTGAGTAATAAATAGGAAAATTTATAAATATAAGTAGAAATAAAGAAGTTTTCTATTTAAATTTAACAATCAGACCTTTCTGTTTAAAAATATTTTAAAAACATACATTTTATGGATTTCAGAGAGGAAAAGAGAGATAGAAATATCAATGATGAGGAAAAATCCTTGATTGGCTGCCTCCTGCACACCCACTACTGATGATCAAGGCTGAAACCTGGGCATGTGCCTGTTAAGGTCGCCAAAGGAGGAACACATAAGGCCAAAGTGGTAAGACGCTGCCTCCTGCACACCCCCTACTGGGGATCAAGGCTGAACCTGGGCATGTGCCTGTTAAGGGCGCCAAAGGAGGAACGCACAAGGCCAAAGTAGTAGAGATTATAAATTTATTAGGTCATCTGGATACCAGATGGGCTGAGCCCCAAAATGGCGCCAGCCTCCAGAGATGGGGAGTCAGAGATTTTAAAGGACACTAGGCGGATTTTTTCTGGGTGGAGAACTCTCTGGGTGTGTCCAGAGGGGAGAGATAATGGTCTTAGCAAGTGGAACGTGGTCTAAGGGAAAAGGAATGTCTGCTGTGAAGTTGCCCAATGGTTTAGCAAGTGGAATGTGGTCTAAGGGAAAGGGAATGTCTATTGTGAAGTGGCCTAATAGTTCCCAGGGGAAGGGTATAGATTCAATTATTTGATCAAACTTAACAGTGCCCTGATGGGCACTGGAACCATGACCTCCTGGTTTATAGGTCGATGATGCTCAACCACTGAGCCACACAATCAGAACTTTTCTAAGGCAGAGAGATAATGGAAGACCCAGACATGAATATTAGATAAGTAACTTCACTATTTAGACATTCTAGAAACTACCAGAAGGAAGTCCTAGTATAGAGTTCGGGACGATGTATGACATCTACAATTTCACAGAAGAGGACAGAGGCGGGGAACACATTGACGGCCGGTGCGAGCACATCTGGGTGAAGCACTTGGCTGTTTTGTCAGAGAGCCTCGGGGCACGTAGGCCAGCTCCTTCTGGGAGAAGATCCAACGTATTCTGCTGACTCTCAGGAGTTGGGTTTTGCCTGTATGAATACCTGTTAACTAACACCTATGGGACTTGGCTACAGTGATTGTGCCTTCTGGTCCAGGCCTCTGCTGAAAAGACTCTCTCCGAGAAGGTGAAGGATGAAGGCAGCAGCCATAGGTGAAGTGTTCGGACTACTCAGAGCTGAAACATACCTTGACAATATTAATTTCCTGTTTTTAGGGTTCTTTGTATATGTAAAATATAATCAGTACAAGGAAATATATCACGTTATATTTGTACTAACTTGATTATTTTCAATTCCCCACACATCTAGATTAACAGACATAGTAACATTATAAAAATAGCAAAATAGCCCTGGCCGGTTTAGCTCAGTGGATAGAGCATTGGCCTGTGGATTGAAGGGTCCCGGGTTTGATTCTGGTCAAAGGCACATACCTCGGTTGCAGGCTTCTCCCTGGTCCAGTCCCTGGTCAGGGCATGTGCAGGAGGCAACCAATTGATGTGTTTCTCTCACATCAATGTTTCTCCATGTCTCTCCCTCTCTCCTCCATTGTCTCTAAAAAAACCAAACAAACAAAAAAATCAATAGAAAAATATCCTCAAGTGAGGATTAAGAAAAAAAAAAAGCAAAATAGTATCATTTCAGGGAAATATGTACACAATCACACAGTGTGAAGGTATGTATTCACTATCCTCTGCTGTATGCCCCCTAAAGTCTTCCAGTGGTGAGAGGGCAACAATTAGTTATTGAAATAGAAAAGGTGTGGAGGAGGAAAATATTTCTGAACCAGGGTATCCCACAACAAAATCCCCGATATGTAGTATATGCACCAAACCGCTGAGCTTCAAGATAAGTGAAGCAAAAGCAAAGACAAATTCACAGTTGTAGTTGGAGATTTTAATATTCTTCTCGCATTAATAAACTAGGGGCCCAGTGCATGAATTCATGCACTTTGAAAGGAACTGTGGGCCGCGAGGCTGTGGTGGGCACAAGGGCAGGTCTCGGCCCTGTGCTCTGCACCCCTGCCTGACCCCTCCCACTGCGGCCCCTCAGCCCAGCTCTTGCTGTCGCCGCTCCCACACACTGAAGGTGCCTGCCCTGCTCACACCTGCTGACGGTACCTGCTGGCAGCCAGCCAACCTCCCATAGTTCCTCCCCTCAGCTGGCCAGCCCCAATGGGCCCTGATTGCTGTCCAGGACAAGGGACCCCACCCATGCACGAATTGGTGCACCGAGCCTCTAGTAGTAAAATAATCACTTCATTGCTTTCCATATTTAAACAAGAGAAGTTAATTAAGTCTGTATATAGTGCATCTACACTGTCATCCATAATTTATTTTTATTCTTTTTTTTTAAATATATTTTTATTGATTTTTTACAGAGAAGAAGGGAGAGGGATAGAGAGTTAGAAACATCGATGAGAGAGATCGATCAACTGCCTCCTGCACGCCCCCCACTGGGGATGTGCCTGCAACCAAGGTACATGCCCTTGACTGGAATCGAACCCGGGACCTTTCAGTCCGCAGGCCGACGCTCTATCCACTGAGCCAAACCGGTTCGGCTATTTTTATTCTTATTGGATGTTTATTCTTCCCTGTTTTACGCAGTTTCTTATTTTAGAAAAATTAAAGCTTTGAATATATGGACAAACATCTATTTTTATAACTGGAGTTTCTTTAAAAACATACAATATTACTTTATGTATTGCTTCACGAGTAATGGAGTTGCCATGCCTATCCTAACAAGACATTTTCACTGTGGCAGTGGGGTGGGAAGAACAAAATTGCTCTTGAATAAAAGAAGACAAAGAATATTTGGTTATATGATTATGTGGGTAGAGCAGAGAATATTTCCTTAACCATAGTTGGGATTATAAGTCAGTATCACCATTTGCTGTTATGAACTATTTAAGAATATTGAAATGAATTTTTTCCCCTGAAACTCTTTCTTCCATGTCTTTTTTTATAATACACTGATCTGGCTATGAATCCAACTATTGTGGTCCCCTATTTTCCTATATTTTATTTGACTTAAACAATTTTAAGTAAAGCACAGCATACATTTAAAAATTGAATAAATTGCATATTTAAAGCTCAACAAATTTTTACATATAAAGACACACTGTAACCACTCCCCAGACTGAGAAATAGAAAATAACTCTTCTCAAGTACTTGTATCCTCTTCTAGACTTTTTCACCTCAAAATTAACTAATTTTGATTGTAACACATTAATTTTACCTATTTTCATACATTGTATAGAGGCATGCATATGTATGTTCTCTTCTCTGTCTGTTATTTTGGTTCAGCATACATCTGTGAAATCGTCCATTCTGGGGTACAACATAATGTATATATTTTTACTAGTGAATAGTATCTATTGTATGAATATGCACAAGCCATTTACTGCTTCTACTGTTGATATTTGTGTTGACTATAGTGGATTATAGTCTGAAAATGGAGAATGACATACTATGCATAAAAGTTCATTCAATGTTAAGACTAGATCATTATATTGTGTCAAATGAGAAATGTGCACATTCAATCTCATGGCTGACAATAGAGAAATGCTCTACCAAGCTTCATGAAATAGTAAAGTGGTTCAACAGAAAGATGCAGTGAGACCAATATGGAGTTAGCTACTTCTTGCTGCTTCCACCAACATGGTAGGAGAGGATAGGAAACAATGTCTTCCCTTCTAAATCCGATAAAGGTTCACTAACATCTACAGTTCCAGGTGGCAAAGTACTGGCAGTGGTTGATGGTGGCATAAGGCAGACCTTCTTCTCAAACTTCCAGTCTGGTTGGGAAGCACTGGGGAGTAAGAAACAACTTTGTCACATAGAACCTGAGAGCAGTTTTGACAACTTTTGCCTTCTTCCAGGGGGTTATTTGAAGATGTTGTGACAACTGGATTTATAATGCCAGAGCAGAGGGGGAAATGAGAGAGTATTACAAGAACTGAATATGGATCTGCTCAATATATGCCTCAGCCCAATTCAACTCATCAGATATTCATCTGGAAATATATCTGATAGAGAAAAATCTTAAAACACATTAATCATCCAGCAAATTAAAAGGGAAAAATTGTCTTGATTGCCGATATTGAGTAGGCCCTTGGGAAAGAGTAGAAAAAGTAGATTCCTTTTTTTTCTCTCTTTCTTTATAACTACATTGGTGTTATATCTCAGGTTTTGCTCTGAAACACTTTTGGTAAATAACACAGCGCTATCTGAATTCTATCCTCACTGAATTCATTAGATGAAGGATTTTGCTAGGCAATGGGGAAACATGACTAGAAAGAAAATTTCTGAGGATCTAAATGTACAACATGGTAATTATACCTGATAGCACTGCATAATAAAATTGAAATTTGTTAAGAGAGCAGAATTAAAATATTTTCCCCAGAAAAAGAGATGAATATGTGAACTGATGGGTGTGGTAATTATCTAAATGGTGGGAATCTTTTCACAATGTATACATATAGTATATCAAATCACTGTGATGTACACTTTTAAATATCTTATTATTTTACTAGAGGCCCGGTGCACGAAATTCGTGCACTTGGCAGGGGGGGGGTTCCCCTCAGCCCGGCCTGCACCCTCTCGCAGTCTGGGAGCCCTCAGGGGATGTATGACTGATGGCTTTGGCCTGCTCCCCATCAGGCGGCCTGCACCCTCTCGCAGTCTGGGAGCCATCAGTCGGACATCCTTAACATTGCTGCGGAGGCAGGAGAGGCTTCCGCTACTGCAGCCGTGCTCACCAGCTGTGAGTCCAGCTTCTGCCTGAACAATGCTCCTCTTGTGGGAGCACACTGACAACCAGTGGGCAGCTCCTGCGTTGAGCGTCTGCCCCCTGGTGGTCAGTGTGTGTCATAGTAAGCAGTTGAGTGGCCTTAGCATATCATTAGCATATTACGCTTTGATGGGTTGAATGGCTGACTGGACCACCAAACACTTAGCATATTAGGCTTTTATATAGGATGATGTAAATATATCATAACAGAGGCTGCGTGGTAAGGTCTAAGACGTCTCCTCTATTAAAGAAATCAGGGACCATATTGTCACACACTAATTCAGCGAACATCTCCAGCACTTTCTCTAGCCCTGAGCAGTCTTTCTGTTCCCAGGTGATGGAATTTCTACCAATGACCCCCGATGGCCCCTCTGAGGAGACAGTGATGACAGAGACTGCACTGGCTTATCTGACTCTCAGATTTGTTTTGTTTTGTTCATTTGTACATTTCTTACAGTGGAATCTGTGTCTGACATGCTAGACTTGGACCATTTCACATTGACAAAAAGGTCTGAGTCTCTAGGCCCCCAAGCAAGACTGCCTCTGCAAGGCCTCCTGGGAGATCTGACAACTGCCCGTGGGGTCCATGGAGAATGGACCCTTCCTCTCCTCAGACAAACAGTTGTCAGGAGTCACACATTTTCCAACATTTAGGATCCAGGCAAAGCTTTGACAGGGTCCAGGGTGACTGGTGTCCGTGGTGGGCAGACCCGAGTGGCCCCGGTGTCCTTCCTCGTGTGAACATTTCCTCTCAAGTGTGGGGGAGGCCACGCTGCTCCTAACAGCCCAGCCAGGGAGCTGGGATGTGGCTCCCCTGGCACCCACAGGTGTGGAGTGGGAGGGCGCCCCCTTGAGGACTGGAGAAGCCGTGGCAAGGAGCCGGGGTGGCCTCTAGGACCGCAGGGGGTCTCTGTCCACAGCCAGCATGCAGTTGGGCCTCTAGTCAGACAATCCCCAGGACGGGTTCTGCCAGTGTCCTGATGAGCAGGGGCCAGAAGGCTCCCGTTTGCTGCAGCCTTGCACAGCGTGTGAGAGCTGGAGCAGAGGGTCCGCTAAGCTGCCCCACTCGGACCACAGGACCTGTGAGACCCAGGCCTGCTGTTGGCTGAGTCCACGGGGGTTTTACTGCCCCCACCGCCCTCTGCCACCACCTCCCCTCTCGTGCAGCACCGCTGTCTGCCTGCCCAGCTCCCGTGTTCCTGCACCGCTCAGTGTCCCCCCCCCTCCGTGTATTCCAGAGTGCACCTTGCTTTCTGAAGTGCTTACTCTCCACTTGCTCGCTCATTGGCCACAGAGCCTCTGACCCCATTCCCCTGGGGGCCAGTTTCCATCCTCCTATAATGAAGGACCACACACATGGGCTGACAGCAAGCTGATGGACTTGCAGTTCTGTCATTGGGGACACAGCCGCGGCACTGGGTGTGGCAGGCGCGTCTCTGCCCAGGGCCTCAGGAGAACCACTAGCTCTGCGTCCAGCCTCTTCCTTCAGCAATAACAGCCGAGCCCTCACACTTCCTCAGGTCCTCCTTCTGCCTCCCTCGCCCCCGGCTCCACACGAGGACTCCCGTGATCACAGCGGCCCAGGGATTCAGGGCACCGGCCCGTCTCAGTCAGCTGAGGCGCCATCGCAATTCCACCCATTTAGCTTTCCGTGTCGCCCTGTGACACCTGGGGACGGGATGCAAATGTCATGGCCGGTTTCCTGCCTTCACACGTTGTGAGAGCTGTAAGTTCAAACAATGGTCTGAGGCCTCCCTGAAGCCTGGGGTTCAGCCTCCAGGGGATGTACATCCTCAGGAGACCCTGAAATGCACAGAATGCTTACATCTAAGGGTTCTGCTCCCTGTGGGCTTCCTGGCACTGGGAACACCCTGAAGATATATTTTAAGGGGGGACATTCAATGGTTCATAAACCACATCATAAAATGATGGCTGGGTCCACCTTCTTGTGAAAACATCTCCCAGTTTGGCCTTCACGGTTCACACCCTCTTATTCTCCTCTCACAACCTGAAGGGGTTGGAGGTACAGCTGTGATGATAAGCTGAGCAGTGAGAGCGCTAGAGCCCCCCAGAGCTGGTGCCAGGCCTGCAGGGTGTGGGGCAGGGGGGACAGCCACTGTGTCACAGCCCCCAGCAGCAGTCGTTTCAGAGGCTCCGCTGGGTGACTCCCCGGCGTGCATCAATGGTCTCAATGGGAGTCTCAAATTTCCCAATAAATCTCCAAACAAAATTAATTTTAATGGCTTTAATTAGCCTTAATGGACTATTCCTATTAGTATCTGCTCCTTTTGTGAGGTTGTTGAGGAAATACTTAGAGAGGAACAAATCAACAGGCCAATGAGGGAAACGATTGGTCCAAAATCTTTTGAAATTAATTGCCTGTGGTCTATCTACTCACATCTCCTTCCGTGTGCAGTGTGCACACTTCATCTGCAGCTGGGCGGCAACCTGGAGGAAGCACAGGGAGAGCAGTAACTGCTGGTGTTGTAGAGCAGTAGCAGCACTAGATGGTGCTGCTGGCGATAACCTTTCTTCCTTGTGGAGTGTCTAGGGAGGGGAAGCGGCTGCAGTGCCCAAGACCGAGTTCCAGGAGGCCGGCAGTGCTATCAGGATCGTGCCCGTGGCACTGGTCCGTTGGTGCCTGTCCTGTCCTCTGGAGATTGTACCTGCAGGACTAGTAAGGAAGCAAATCCCCAGTTCCGCCTTGTCCCGCCACCGATTGATTGGAGTCTGAGGGCCAGGAGGAGGGACCAAGAGGTCTGCCTTCCAGCTGCTCGCCAGTCCCTGCACCACTCACTCTGGTTCCATTGATCAGGGGTTGGCTAACAGGGAACCGGACTGAGCACCACTCACTCACTCAGGTTCCCTGTTAGCCATCCCCCATCAATGGGAGCCTGCAGGCCGGGGGAGGGACCAAGTGGTCTGCCTTCTGCCGCTCACCACGCTGCTGCCATGGATTCATTGGAGCCTGAGGGACCCGGTTCCCCTGTTAGCCATCACCTGATCAATGGAGCCTTAGGGAAGGGGTGGGGGGGGGGAGGGAGGACTGGTCCTCTGTTCGGTTGTGATGGACCCAGGGTTTTTATATATATTAGG
Source organism: Myotis brandtii (assembly GCF_000412655.1). Taxonomy (NCBI): domain Eukaryota; kingdom Metazoa; phylum Chordata; class Mammalia; order Chiroptera; family Vespertilionidae; genus Myotis; species Myotis brandtii. The sequence goes on along the minus strand of NW_005353324.1, from coordinate 205,701 downwards.
ATTTGTGTATTAGCCTATATAATAAAAGTGTAATATGCTAAGTGTCCGATGGATTGGTCGACTGCTCAACCAGTTGCTATAACACCCACTGACTACCAGAGGGCAGAAGCTCCAACTGGTAGGTTAGCTTGCTGCTGGGGTCTGGAAGATTGGGACTGGGCAAGAGGGCTGGACATGCCCTGAAGCCCTCCATCAGTCCCTCCCCAGTTGGCCAGCCCCAATTGCCAGCCAGGCCGAGGGATCCCACCCGTGCATGAATTCATGCACCAGGCCTCTAGTGTAATTATAATCATTATTGTTCCCTTCCTCTCTGTAAAAAATCAATAAAATATATTTTAAAAAAATAAAATAAAATAAAATAAAATACCAACAAAGGCAATTCTGTAGGGACAAGCCAGTGCAATAATGATGTACTCAATGAGATGTGTCTATTAATCAACCCTGAAATGTCTTAGGGGGAAACCATCATAAAATCTGAGAAATGTTATTAGGGTACATAGTTTGCTATCTACATACAGTTAGCTAATAACAATGTTGAGCGTGCTCGCATACACACACACACACATAAAGGGAGAAGTAAATAATACATTACTCCTGGGCTAATAACTTATTGACTGTTCAGAACCAAGGGACAGGTCGATGTGAGAAACAGAGGAGAATTCCTTTTGTTCTTCCACAAATTAATGAATCATGGAGTGAGATAAAATGCCCGGTAGAACACATATGAATAAAAATAATTATTTACCAGAATATCTGACCATAAATCAACTTGCCCTTTTAATGGAACTAAATAGCTTACCAAGCTAACTTCAAGAAGGTGAATACAGTGAAAGAGACAAAAAGTACATAATGCATTTTTATTAACTAGGAGAATAATGTGGACGGAGAATAGCAGGATATCCCACTATGCCTTCTAATGTTCCCAGCCCTGACAGTAATGACATATCATTCTTCCTCCAACATCGTCCCCAGAATACTTCATTTTCCTGGCTGCTTTTTGCCGGGATTGATTATTTGATTTACACGGTCCTACCCTCAGAGGCTGCAGCTCAGAATCCAAAATTGTGTTTAAATAACCATGGCAAAATGTAATCATAAAACTAATAAATGCACCTGGACTTCAATGTTTCCTTTTATAAAGGTAGTCTAAGGCTCCTGGGCAGCTCTTGGTTGTTACAGTATGTCTGACTTCCCTTGTTTTTATCTGTATCATTAATGATTCATGGCTATTTATTTTATACTTCGGTGATGATCAAATCATACTTTATTTTTTGTTGCACGAATTGTCCCAGCTAATCACAGATCTTTCATTCGGTTGGCTCCTGTGTCTGCTTGACATACCCCCAGAATTTTGTGTGTGCATGTTTATGTGTGATGTGTGTGTGTGTGTGTGTGTGTACGCATGCAGACAAGCTTTTGAGCATTTCATTAATTTCTGGCAATAAAAGGTGCTCCAGGCTTATCTTATATATTTTCTACCCTGGTCTTAGAATCAGACATTTTTATAAAGAATCTTGTTCATTTTATTTATTTTTGTACAGTTAAATATGTCTATATTTTTGGATATCACTATTAAGATGATGTTACTTAACAGTAAAATAGATTAAGAAGGTGAAGCTTTACGGAAACAAATGAACTAATATTTTGGAACCATCCTTGCTTTATAAATACATATACATAAAATTAAAGTATTTCTTTTCTTTAGTCTTATCTTGGGGGTGTACTAAAGTAGTATCCATCCTTTCTTCACTTACAAAGATTATAGAATAATATTCTTATGCACCCTAGAGTAACTGTAGTTTAAATGTTATATTTATTGAGATGCTTTATTTATTTTGGTGTCTATGCAGAGTCAACAAAAAATCAATAATTGAAATATTTAATCACATGATAGATATTCAATTGCCTTTCTAAATTAATTTTTATATTTAAATATAAATATTAATGTAAATTAGAGAAATTAAGGTAACAACTAGTTTGTTCCATTATAATATGTAAATTTCTCAGGTGATTGGAAAAGCAGTAGAGGCAATAATCATCTTAAAAAACTGTAATCAGGGTGACAAGACAGTTAAGGTTTTAGTTTTAGTTCTTGTTTTTTACATTTTTTAACATTTTTGTCTCAGAACAAAAATACATATAACCCAGAGCCAGATTTGTATTATGGCAGAAGTAAAAAATTTGGGGAAATTATTTTATTTTGAGTGATAGAGTTTAAAAATAGACAAAAATTAGAGAAACATCAGCATTGCAAAAACCCAAATCATTGTTTTATTCAACTTCAAAACAGCAGGCATGTTGTTTTTTTTTACTGAGGAAGTAAGAAACCATATAACATTGTCTACATCTGCAAGACACAAATATTAGATAGCATGGATTTGTAGTGTTAATTATACTTTATTTGACATAGATCAGTAGATATCATATAAAATATTATTTGTTCTTTCCAAGAATTAAGTTTTATTTATTACATTTATTGGGGCAACATTGGTCAACATGACATATAGGTTTCAGGCGTGCACTTCTTTCTATGTTACAACATCTGTAAATAATTGAGTTTTAAAAATGGTATTGAGAAAGCAAAACAATTTTCAGATGAAGACTTCTCTTTATTGACTTGCTGGTGTGAAGAAAATATTTCCTTACTTTAGAATAATTTAAATTATTGGTTTCTATGGTTATTTTTTTGTGTGTAGAGGTAAGAAAGGAATGAAGGGAGTGAGAGATAAAATTCATATATGCATTATATATTTTGTGCTCAGCAGGATGGGGACTCCAGGAAGTGGGAGGGTGGGGCTAGTGGATCTCCTGGGAGGGGGGTGGTGCTGGTCAGGTTGGTGGGAGGGAAAAGGGAATGACCCTTGCTCCAGAGCCACACAGTTTCTCCTGGATTGTGCCCACACCTCCTGGAGGGCTAGAGCATGGGAGGGCAGGGCCACCAGGAGTCTGGAAGGTAGGGCCTCTGTGAAGAACAAGGGTGCTGCTGGTGGATTTCCTGGTGAGAAGGAGGTGCTGGTCAGGGAATGGAGGGTAACGGCACCTGCCCCATAGCCACACAACTCAGTCACTGACAACCTGTAGAGTCTGCCCAGACTTCTACACCCAGGGCCCAGACAGCTGACTCCTCCATAGGGTGTGAACTCTGCAGTGGTGGGTGACCACTGGGAGTCTGGAGGGTGGGACTATTGCATTCCCCAAAGCTGATGTCATAAAGATGGGAGTGCTCTAACCAAGAAAGATGGCATTTGTGGTGTGGGAAACTTATTCAAATGTACTTGGGAAAAACAATCTGCTCTTTAGTCAACATTCTAAACCTGAACCCTAGACAAATATTTCTTTAAATTATCTGTGTTCAGTTTATTCTGAGTCAGATAACCATTTAAAAGTAAGCATAAATATTTAATGGTTATGCGTCAAAATTATTGAACATTAGTTAATAAATCCATTTAACATCTATAAAAGGAAAAGCCACTATTGTAATTTTAGAGTTTTTGAACCAGACAAGTCTTGCTTTCATGAATTATCAGACCTACTCTAGCTTTCTATAAATATCATGAAATGCTAGATGATTATAATATTAATTTGAA
>NW_005353324.1:189396-202090 GCF_000412655.1 Myotis brandtii | reverse complement strand
ATATATATATAATAATTCTCTATATATATGAATAATGCTACATTTTAAAATAGATTGTCCTTACTTTCAGAACTCTAGCTCAGGTCCAAAGCCCAGTTTCTGCGTTTAGACTATACAAAGAATTTGTGGGATTAAGTCTCTGAAGATAAATGAGGCAGAACTATCCATGCCAGCCAATACTACCATCATGTCCCTTGGGGCCCAAACACATTATATATTTAGAATGAGTTATTTAGATAGACAGGTCGGTGATACAGGTAAATTGCCGCACTTCCTGCTCAGATGAATTATTCTTGCCATTATTTTGGCGACTTTTTAGAGAGTAGACTCTGGATCTTGATGTGTCAATACCATCTATCTGTGTCTATTTCTTAGGAGTAACAAACCATGAATGTTTGGGGCAACAAGTTACAGAATCTTACTCCCAGGGACATAACAAAGTCAGGCTTGATTTTCTCTCATGACAAGAAGTCTGGAAAAGAGCTGTTACTGGATTTGGCAAGGCTGCTGTTGATATCAAAGCGCCCATGGTCTTCCCTTGGCTATTATAACCTGCCCGCTGTGCCTCCAAGCCATCCACTGTTAGAATGAAGGAGGTTGAGGAAGTATATGACTAGTTATTTGTTTCTCTTTTAAAAAATTTTTCAGAAAAAGAAAAGCCTTCTCAAAACTACTCCACTTTTAACAATTATTACATAATCTAGGGTAATCTAATATTCACATGGATTTTATCAAATTAACTCCTACTCAGCCACAAAATCTCAAATTTAAATTACACAGGGAACAATTTCCTTCCTTCCCACTAAGTGAAATTAATTCTAGTATAAATTATCTTAGCCAAAGATCATGGCTGTTCCTTTGTTTCTACTCTTTCATACTAAGCTCATAGGTTTCCTCAACCTCCACTGTGTTCTGTCATCACATCATCTTTTAAGCACCTAGTAATTCTCTAACCTCATTCTTCAATTGCATTTAAAAAAATTTGGTGGGGGAGGGCTAGAATGGGTCAATGGGGGAACAAGGGGACACCTGTAATACTTCCAACAACAAAAAAAAGATTTAAAAAATTAAAAAAAAACTATAACTTCCATCTACTATAATCTATAATTTTATAATTGCATTCTGGGATCACATTTAAAATTTTTAAATCTATTATAATCTATTAGAAGTGTGTGTAAGGCCCACACAAATGTAGGAATATATAGAGGAAGCAGTTAGTTAAGACCTCTGTGGAAAGCAACTATGCTAGTTAATACAAAACTATTTGAAAGCTACACAAACATTGATACTGGTAATACATACTTCAGGGTTTAGTTCCAATTGTTTAGACACAAAATAGCTATTGGGTCCTCACAATAAAAGAGAAGATTGTCTCCTTAGGTTTTGGGTGAGTTTTTATACACTTAAAAAAAAAAAAGACTGTAACTCTTAGAAAAACTGCTATTTTAATGAGCTCTGTGAACCCAGCTTCCTAAGATGCAAGAGAAAGGCGGACTAGAGCCAAGAGTTATAATTAACTGCATGCTGATTTGCTAAAATAAATGTGTAATTCTCACTTCTATTCCTGAATGAAGTCACTGGGACTACTATCATTAGGCTGCCATGACAGTCCTATCATTATGGAATAATAAGAAACACGCTCTTGAATCTGCTTTTGTCTTCAATTTAGGTGTAACGTGGTGATAAAATCAGAAACAAGTTATTTTTAGATGCACTTCCTAATTCTTATGTAGCGATAACTACTTACATTTGTAAATAAATATGATCTCTGATCATTTTGAATAATGGCTTATAGTAAAAATAATGATGTACATGTGATTAGCATGTTACCAGAGCATATAACTTAATTTGATTGCAAATTCAATTATGCTTCAGTAGAAATGGTCCACTCTTTCTGTTTTTATAATTTACTAATTTTTGTGTAATTGTGTGCATTGAATATTTTGAACATTTCTTACAGCATAATATTGATTCTTCTACAGGGCACACCCTTTTCATACTACTGGTTCTCTTTGTTGTTGTTGTTTTTCATGCTTTTGATTTTATCAGGCTTTGTCTTAAGTCCCATGGAACTCTCACTAAGTGTACAATGCTAACACCACATTACTAGACAGCTTTTCTGCTGTATGACTTCTCTTGGGAGATCCAGGGTCACCAAAAAATGTGCAGACCTCATATACTCTTTATTGAGCCGACAACCTCAATCATCAAGGGTACTCTAGAAACACGTAAAACGGGCTTTATTAGAGCCTATCATACAGAGATAAATATTTATAAACATATTTACTAACTAAACTCAAAATAACCTAAAATAAACGTACAATTATCCTGGCTCACTTACTCTTCCTCTACCCCAAATTGCTTCACATGTTACAAAGATGAGGGAGGAGAGGGAGAGAGAGAGAGAGAGAGAGAGAGAGAGAGAGAGAGAATGAGAATGACCATCTTTTTCAAATGTTGCACAGAGACAGCTAAGATGAGAATTAAAGATTAGATTTTCATCTAGAAATTTCTTGGTAATCTTGAAAAGAAGATCATGAAGACATAGTGGAGACAAAACTAGATGGATGCGACTGAAATTTTCCACTTTGAGAGAAGTGGAGAAAATAAAAATATTTAACATTTTGAGTAATTTTACTGTGAAAGATGACATGAGAATAAGAAACCAACTGATAAGTAATTCAGGTTCCAAAGTTTTTCTTTTAATTAAATTTTAAATATTACAGCTATTGCCATCCTGATTGAAATGAGAAAGCAGAAAGAAAAAAAAAAACAGATTGTACTGCAGAAAGATGTGCTAATTTAAGAGAAAATGCAATTTAGTGAGTTTATGGAGAAGTTAGCTTTCGAGGGGATTCGGAAGATGTCATTGTTTGTAAGGGGAAGGAAACCTGTGGTATGAGTTTACACAAGATAATTTGTAGAAGATTTTGTAGAGGAAGACAAAGACAAGGAGGAAAGTGAGGGAATAAACAAAAGTTATGGACTTTGAGAAAATGGTAGCTGGATCGACTGGAAGCTATAATGGGAATGCCATGCTAGTGTAATGGAGTTACTAAAGGAAGGTAGAAGGTAGTGATCAGGAAGCAAATGAGATATCAGATGTGCTCCCACATTAGAAATGCGTAGGTCAAGAGCAGAGAGGCAGGGGCAGGGAGGAGATCCTTAAAGATGAGTAATTCAGGAAAGGTAGGCATGGGACTGATTATGGACTCTGCAGAAAGGATGGTAAGAGAAGTAAAGGAGAGGAAGATAATGCTCTGGTACTAATGATCACCCACTGATAAGGGAGAATGAGCTTGTTCATAACAGCTTCAAAGAGGTAGAAGGTTTTTAGGAAGAGGCAGGCAGATGCCATCTGAAACAAGAAGAGCCAACTGCCCCACTTCTAGACTTTGTTATATTTGGGGTGTCGGTGAAAAAGCACTTATTTTCTTGAGAGAAAATAAGGGGAAAGAAAACATTTAGAGATGGGGTAAAGATGTTATAGATTATTTTTATCATGAGTTAAAAATCAGAATATTTTGGGAATCATAAGTGGTTAGAGACTGAGTCAGATGACAACTGTAAAAGGCCAAGAAACATATTTAAGGTCACTCAGCATTGCTCAGAAAGTACCAGAAATAAAAGGAAGGTCTCATGATTGCACGGCCTTACATGCAAGAAAATCACATAACAATGATAATAAATCACTTTAAAAAACACTTCTTCACAAAGTGCAGACTGTCTTTACAAAAAGTATTTGTTCTCTGATGATCATTATTGTAGAAGAAAGTCATTACTTCCACCACTACTACAATTGAGAAGAAAGGTCAAGTGAACTGTTCAAAGACTGACAGTGGCATTGAGAATAAAAGCAAGGGGTTTTAAAACTAAATCTTAATCATTGAGTTTAAAATAAAAAATAAAACTCTGAATAAAACAACTCTGGATTTCTGTTCAAAAGTGACTTATCAAGAAGACCAGAAATGGTCTAGTACAGCAATATCCACCCAGTGTGTTGTAACAATTTTTAAAACATGCAATACCTGACTATTTAGTCAGGGGCACTGACCTCTTTTTGTGGGGAGCCAGCATGGCCATGGCATACTCATGCCAGCTCAGCCTAGTTCAGTGACCCTGAGTGGGGGCGATGAAAGGCTTAGAAAAGACAGACAAGAGAATGAAAGCTGGGTCTCAGTGGGACACTGCCCCTCTGATGGACAGCGCCAGTACCCACAAGCCGTGTCTTTATTTTATAGCAGATGCCACGAGGCAAAGTAGGGGCGTGATTAAGATGTTTACAACATTCTCCTTGGTTTCAATCCTACTCAACTACATGCACCTGAACTCTATCAAGCCCACATCACTCAGGCACGTGGGGCCATGTGTTCGGACCATAGGTTCAAGCTTACAACTATCGTTGTTGGCTATAATTGTGCTGGGAGGGCTCTGCCCTCCAAGCTGGGACTTGCATGTGGCAATGAGAGGACTGTACCCTCTCCTCAGTCCAAGGCCTGAACCTGTCCAAAATACTGTAGCCTTGCCCCACATCTTTTCCCTTAGATTGCCAAAAAACAAACAAAAACAACAACAACAAAAAACTGATAACAGCAATACAACAATAGCCGTCCAGTGTGAATGAATCAAAATTACACCTTTTTTTTCTGAGACAGCAAAAAATATATGCAACAATAGCCGTCCAGTGTGAATGAATCAAAATTACATCTTTTTTTTTCTGAGACAGCAAAAAATATATTTTTGGTGTGCTGCAGAATTTTAGTGATCAGTTTATGTGTGTCATGAGTGAAAAGGTTTGAAATAGCTGATCTAGTAAATAAAGTATAACCAGAAGGGATTTTTAAAACAAATTAACTAAAAGTATAAAATAAAATGTTTTAAAAGTTTGAATTTTATAAAATGAAATAGGTATGCTTTAGTCATAGTGGTAACATTTCTAGTTGAGTTGCATTATTTCCCCATTCTGGATTCAAATAAAATACCTGGCAATTCTAGTATGGACTCAGCGTAGTCTTTATTATTGTTAAATCTCTCTGAGGCAATTAAGGGACTTTCACAGATTTAAGTCGTTTGATTTGCAACCACCACAAATTTAATAAAAATAATGATCTCTGTTTTACATGTTACCAGCTTCCTAAATTCAAACTCTTACATTGCTAAAATTTTCTTTTAATTGCTTGATGATGAAAATAATACCAATGTTTAATTAAAAATGCAAGCAAGGAGTTAAACTTCTCTCTATGCTCAGATGAGAGTACAAATACAAAATAAAATAATTTCTTAATCACTATTAATTTTAGATATTACACATGACAATTGTTTAAGAGACTACCACACATATAAGCAGGCATTTAAAAAACAAACAAAAATAAGCCTTCATAACCCTCAAAATCATTAATCTTACTCTATTCTACTATTTTTTAAGATAGTATCTATATGTGTGATCCAGGACACGTGGCAGGGGCCAGGGGTCTCTGGGCTGCAGGCCTGTTCCCTGTCTGAGCTTCCTGCACTCCACGCAGCCCTGGGGGGACTCCAGCTGCTGCGTGCTCCTCTGGTCCTGAACCGGCTCCCGAGGGCCCCTGTGGGGGACCCATCCCACATTCCTGCAGGTCCCCCAGCCTGGCTGGCCTGGCCCGACCACAGAGGTGGGGGGAGCGCTTGGCCCAGAAAGGAGGGCTGCGAGGAGGCACCTTCTCACCTGGCTGGGAGTTGCACCTGGGAAATTGGGAACTTACCTGGGATTGCGGCCCATCCTCCCCATCAGGGAGCTGCCTGTGATCATGGGAAGATGACCAGCCTGGTTGCAGAACCCAGAGCCGCCAGCCCTTTGTATACCCACAGGCCTTTGCAAATCTCCAGCCCCCATTACCTGTGAACTGCCAATTTGGCACACCCATTGCCTATGTCCGCTGTAATCCTTGAGGGGAGGGCAGTTAGGGGCAACCAGGCTGGAAGGGGAGGGCAGTTAGGGGCAACCAGGCTGGAAGGGGAGGGCAGTTGGGAGGGACCAGGCCAGCAAGGGAGGGCAGTTAGGGGCAATCAGGCCAGCAGGGGAACAGTTATGCATCAATCAGGCTGGCAGGGGAGTGGTTAGGGGGTGCTCAGGCTGGCAGGAAGGCGAGCAGTTGGGAGCCAGAAGTCCTGGATTGTGAGAGGGATGCCCAATGCCTGGGCAGTCGAGGGTTCCCAGATTGGAGAGGGTGCAGGCTGGGCTGAGGGACACACACACACCCATGCATGAATTTTGTGCACTGGGCCTCTAGTTAATATATAATTACATATCTGTATCTATTTCTATCTCAAAATATTAAGTTTAATAAAAGCTGATAAGCAACCTGAAAAGAAAAATATAAGTGATACATCTATAGGCAATAAAACAAAGCATGCTGTAATCTTCTTCCTTAAAAGATTGACTAGCCAAAAAATATTGAAGACATGACTACAAAGTTTTGAGAGAAAAATATCCTGGGGATAGAGCCCACATTCAGGGCATATTCCCTGACCAAGAATCGAAGAGAATCAGAAAATAATCTCAAGGTTACATGGGCTAGTACAAGATGTCTATTAGTTTACTCAATTGTAATATTTATTATGATTATTTATATTTCTGGTGCCAGTTGGTTTCATATACTAACATTCTTTTTAAGTACAGTTACCCAGCAATAAAAAGGAGTGAAATCTTGTCATTTGCGATAACATGAATAGATCTAGGGGCTATTATACTAAGTGAAATAAACCAGGCAGAGAAAGAAAAATACCTTTTATACCTATATTCTTAAATGGTTTGGGGATATTTCAGGGAAACCTAATTTGAGATAACAGATAAATGGATATAGTTGAATGCTATTAAGGAATTGTAGTTCAATTTTTAAAATTTTATCAGGACCCACGATGTATTGAAGGGTCCATGGAGATTACTCTTTATAGATCTGTTTGTGATGTATAATATTAGATAAATTCCATCATAGGGTGAAAAGGTAGATGAAGCACTATCCTGGGCATTTTGATGTTTCTCTATGTAATCTTTTTTTCTTTTTTTTTTTCCTACAAAGAAATGCAGGTTATACTCAACATGCTCATGGTTTATATAGTTAAAATATTTTTTTTAAATGTGCATGTATAAAAAATACATATGTATTGATCATTACTCTCTGGACAGATAAAATTTCTTTTTAACTACTTTTGCTAAATATTGTCTTTCTAAGGCAATGTAATTTAGCTAAAAATATATCCTCTAATTTCTTTGGCTGTATCTTTGGAATATATGAACACTAATTTTCTCTGGTCCTGGTTGTTACCTCTAACCCTCAACATCACCATACCCCACCCATCTTCCCAAACAGCACTGTATATCCCAAACTTATTAGTGTCATTGAGAAGTACCAGGTGGGATGTGGGTGCTGCAACACAAGACTTGAATATTTAAACTATGCCTTGAGACTGAAGCAGAGTCTTTAAAAGCAAAATAAAAAAAACCTATCCAACCTGAGGAAAACCCAGAATCTTGGTTTTTTGTGTGTTTGTTTTTAAAATTGGGCTCAGATTGCAAGATTTGGAAGATTACAAATTATGTTTTTACCCTTTTCTTTAAGTCTTGAATATATCCTCTAATTTCTTTGGCTGTATCTTTGGAATACATGAACACTAATTTTCTCTGGTCCTGGTGGTTACCTCTAACCCTGAACATCACCATACCCCACCCACCTTCCCAAACAACATTGTATATCCCAAACTTATTAGTGCCATTGAGAAATACCAGGTGGGATGTGGGTGCTGCAACACAAGACTTGAATATTTAGACTATGTCTTGAGACTGAAGCAGAGTCTTTAAAATCAAAATTAAAAAAACCTATCCAACCCGAGGAAAACCCTGAATCTTGTTTTTTTATGTGTTTGTTTTTAATATTGGGCTCAGATTACAAGATTTGGAAGATTACAAATTATGTTTTTACCCTTTTCTTTAAGTCTTGATGGAGGCAAAGACCAACAAGTAGTTAGCATAATAAATGTGAGAGGTCCTCAGAAGACTGATGGACCTTGGGCTTTAGCAAGGGCTAAAAGCTATGCACCAATTGTTCTGTTGAGACAATGGTGGCTCAGGGCAATCCCCTAACTTGATAATCTTTTACTGTTTATCAAACCTTACCTTTGATATGTGTGTTTGCTTTGCTAAAGGGCAAATGTATATTCCAGTAAATAAAAGGCTATGGGTCCAGAGATTCAGAGAGCCATTCCACTAGAGAAGGGCCACCGCCTGTTTCCCCCAATGCCTTCCAAATTTATATTTCTTATCTAGTATATCCATTTGCACATGGCCCCTTCTCCAGATTCTGAGTCCTTGCTGCAAATGGTTGCAACAAGTCTATGCCCAAGAAACAGTAACAAGTGAGCTAAAAGCATTAAAATAAGTACTTTTTCAATTTTAAAAGATATACACAAATCATCCCACAAAAAGTCTTTGTCTCACTCTTATTTTACATAAGCTTCTTGCTCATCTCTAAATTAACCAAAGGAAGTACAATATTGTCCTATTGATTTTATTCACTACTAGAGGCCCAGTGCACAAAATTCATGCACAGGTAGTGTCCCTAGGCCTGGCCAGTGACCAGGGTGGATCGGGGCCTTCCAGATGCCAGTCAGGGCCTCCCTCCCCCAGCTGCCTGCCGGCTGGGCCTTTCTTTATTCCACGCCGCCCCCTGGTGGTCAGCACACATCATAGCGAATGATCAAACTCCCGGTCTTCCAGTCGAACTCCTGCAGGGACAATTTGCATATTAGCCTTTTATATATATAGATTGTTGGTCTTTATACCATATTATAAAAAGAGTATATGAAATATAGGTTCCAAGAAAAAGTCAATCATTTATGTGTAGAGCCTAATAATCAAATTATAACAGCAATGTTGAACCATGGGCAGAAATAGAGAATATTAAAAAGTTGTGTCCAATTAATTGTAATCATATAGCATAACTTTTAATATAATGTTCTCATTAGTAATGATGAAATAATTGATGTAGATCAGACTTGGTGCTTTCATGTATTTATCAAGTACTTTTTAACAAGATAAGATTGTTAAGTATAAAGAAATATAATTACTTCAAAGTAGAGAGGCCAGATTAAGAACAAAAGTGAGGCCATGTTAAAACTATGAATAATATCAGCAGAATTACTGTAATTAGAGTGGACAGAATAAATTCTTTTAATTACTTGGAAAAGAAGAATAATAATCTATATAGTACAGAAATTGTATAAAGTTTTATAATAAAACAACTAATCATTTATTTAGTAATTCAGCTCTAAAGTCCTACCTTATTCATTATTTTCCTCTTTAGAATGGCTAAATCATGCAGATTAAAATTAGTAACTTAAGCAAATCTAGTTTTGTGATTGTTGTCAAGTAATCTAAGCACTTTGAGTGTAGTTTATTGATCCATAGGTATGTATACTTAATTCTGAATATATTAAATTCTTACTCTCTATATAGCATACATTGAAGTTCAGTTAATAAGATGTTATAGTTATTGTGATTGTTAACATGGTTATAATTGAAAAACACCAAGAATAGGTCATGAAAACATGACAAAAGCTAACATGTGTTGCATTTATTATATTCTTCCCAGTAACCCTCTAAGATAGGTACTATTGAGACATGGAAATTGAACTGGAATGCATGATGTTCCCCTGGGCAGGATGCAAAGGTGGCTTCCCGGTTTCTTGTCCAGGTGGATTTGAAGAATGAAGCCATGGACAAAAGGTGGTATAGGAAAAGGTGGAAATTTATTGGGAAACAAGCACAGACTCCCACATAGGGAGCGGGAGAGAGACCCACCAAGTCCCTCTTTCTTAGGTTTATAAAGTCTGCAGTTCTTTGTGTCCTGTTATCACCTCTGATTGGTTTCAGAGCTCAAACCCCACTTGAGGTTCCCCTCTTCTTCTCCCTTTTATCTTTCTATTCCCTCTGTCCTTCCTCATCCCTCTCTGAATGAGTGGATTCATTTCTTTATTCTGTAAATGTATGCATTCTGGCAGCTCCCTTATTCTTTGAATGTACTAGTATACCTTCTGCAGCTCCCAGCTATGCAGCCCTGTGGTTCTCTCCTATGGGTCCCCTACTTTTTAAAACCTAAACCTGCATATTTTACCCCTAAAAACTCCTTTCACTATGTCTTATAGAGGCCCATATAGGCATACAGCTGGTAGGGTGTGGGGCATGAATTCTATTCCACACAGATGGACTTGAGAATACTAGTTTTTTTCTAATATTTAAAAATAGAAATATAATTTACATACTTTAAAATGCACAGATCTTAAGTGTCCAATAAGCTTGGACATTTGTATGCACTAGTTGTAATTACCACATTACAGAACATCTCCAACATTTTAGAGGCTCCCTCCTGCCTTTTTCTATAGTAAATCTCTATTTTTAACAAAGGAACCACTGTTCTTATTTAACTGTTCCTGTTCATGTTCTTTATATTAATGGAAATATAGTATTTCTTTTTTGTCTGAAGTCTTTCACTCAAGTAAAATATTTAAGTTTCATTTGCATTGCTGCCTATCCAATTATCCATTTTTTAAAAAGTTTCTAACAAATATCCCAATGTATAATATACCACAGATTCTTTATTCATGATTGCATTGATGGACTTGTGGGTGATTTTTAGTGTGTGTGTGTGGGGCGGGGGAAGGAGGAAGAGAGGACAGAAAGGGCCCTAGTTCCTCTGGACACTCTTGTACAGAAACTTTTGAAACTTATTTTTTCCTTTCTCTCAGATAAATAACTTGGAACAGAATGGTTGAATCAGAAGGTAAATGTTGACTTTTAAGTTCTGCCAAACAGTCTTACTAAGTACTTATCACACTAACATTTCCATTAGCAATCAATATAAGTTTTGATTGCTTCATATTCACTCAACTTTTGGTGTTTTGTGGTTTTCATTTTAGTCATTCTCAAGGGTGTGAAGGAGTAAGCTCATTTTCAGACATATAGTTCTTGACTACAGGGTTCTATGTCTTTATATATAATACTCAGAGGTTTTCTGATTCTGTGAACACATTATAAGCCACAACAAATTCATGAATATGGCATTCAGGTTATAAGACATGGTAGAATTTCAGCAAACTATTGAGAGAAAGTACAAAAATATTCTCTAGAGAGAAACAAAAGCAAAATGATAGAGAGGATGAGTAACTTTAGTTCATTTAAAATTCCTTCAGACCAAAATGAAAATTTCTTTCATATTATAATTTAATTCCCTAAAGGATAGCTTAACTGAATAAAGCCCAGATCATTTTAATTTGACCCCCAAAACTAGCTTTATTTTCTTTTTCTAGGTGTTTGTCCTTAGAACTCCTGTCAAAAATCCTTGTGAGGCTAAGAGAAAAAGATATGAGACAGATACCACAGGTAAAGATAATAACTCTATGAGGTAAATCCTCTAGGGCCCAATTACCAACTGAAAAATGGAAGAAGTCATATTCATTTCTATTATCAATTTATTCTATTATCAATTTATTTTGCTGTCATATCACAAATATTAGGCAAACAAATGCTTTATGTATAAATGAGTTAAAGGTTTTGCTGAAGTTTATACCTTAAATATTAAATTATAAATCCCATTTAATAACTACAGATGATTAGAATTGTAATTCATTGTGTTCCTTACCTTTTATTACTAAGACTCAGAAGCCAAAACTACAAATCTTATGCTTTTAAAAATAGTGTAAGAATATTTGAGTTGTTGGTGGCTAAAGAGCACCAGAATGTTAGCAGCAATTGGACCTCAGTTCAGCAACCTGGGTACTTGAGTTCTGGCTAAGAAAAAATTCAGATTCAAGGCTCACACTATAAGAGTTTATTTAGAAAGTCACAGAGGTAGAAGAAGCAAGTCGTAGAACAGGGGTGGGCAACCTTTTTGTGAGTGCGTGCCAAAACCAGCAAAATCTCTGACTCAAAATTCTTCTGAGTGCCAACCCTAATTTTTTGAGAACATGTTACGCCTACTTGATATTTCTTAAGGTGTACGTATGTGAAGAACCTTGAAGAAATAATAAAATTCATTCAAGCGACAAAAACACAGTATATGATGATGAAAAATACATTTATTTTTTAATGTATACATGTACACTGATAGTCCGACAGAAAACTTTATGACTCCATTTGATATTATCAGTGGGACTTTTGCTGCTGCATCACTGATGACAGAGATTTTACATCAGGTTTATATTTCGTGACCTTCAGAGATATGCACGAGCTACTACTTTCATCAGCCAGGCTACTCCTATTATGAGACTTAACAAAATTCATCACTGAGAACAAAGATTCACAAGCGTATGTAGATGAAACCAAAACACTGGTCAAATCTAGGAAGGCAGGGAGAGTTAAGGCAGAGGCATAGAAATTGCTCTTCCCCTCTCTCGTCAATCCATGTCTATGGTCTTTAAGATAACTTGTTATGTAAAATTATTTATTTATCTAAGATGCAACTACACTGAATTTATCTGAAAAATAAAAAAGTCGATAGTAAAAAAAAAAATTGTAAATGGAAGATTTTAAGAGAGGGTTTTGCGTGCCAGCGAAAGTTACTACGTGCCAGGGGTTGCCCACCCCTGTACTAGGCCGTCTGACACCACCCACGCTGGGAAAAGATAGGTGGTTCATTATCACAAGGGGGCAGGGGTGGGGGGGAAG
>NW_005353324.1:187718-189332 GCF_000412655.1 Myotis brandtii | reverse complement strand
GAAAGGTGAAATAATGCTCCTGAGGGAAAACAAAATGCTGAGTCCTCAGTCCTAAGGACTTTTAAGGGTGGGGGTTTTAAGGGAGGCCCCAAGGGAGGGTCTCAATAGAATATTCATTAGCTTTCCAGGTGTATCCTTTCATGGTCTCCTTTGATTATCAGTGCCAAGGCAGGGAGTCATTAATCCTTGAAGCTGGTCCTGGCTCCACCAGGCTGCTGTTTACTGTTTTTCTGTGCCTGGAGCTGAAACACAATTGAGGCCTATATAGTATCCCTGGGGTTAATGCTTAAGGGAGTTGTTGTGCAAAGGCCCCCATGGGAATCACATAAGGCCACTCTTCTGCCTCCTCTTCCTCCTTTAAGGGATTCTACCACATGATTGCTGGGTCAAGTGAGAGTCCAAACTATATGACTAGAGATATGAAAGGTTAGGGGGTCTAAACCACATGACCAATGATATGCTAGGAGAGAAAGATTACCCCGGAGGTGAGGTCCGTGTTTTCCAGTTTCGCTCCATAGCTAGGCACCCAGGGCTTTGTGCCTGGTGACCTTCTGTATGAGGCTCATTGTTCCTGGTCTGCTGGTGTCTGTCTAGCTGCCTGCCACAGAACCAAAAGTTTTTTTTTTTTTTAGGAGAAAAACTAAAATCATGCTTACACATTTATTTTTATTTTTTTAAACTGGTTTTCATCACAATTTGGTAAGAAAAACCAATGTAAGATTTTCCCAGAGAACAGTCACTTGAAAACTTTTTCTGGGAGTTCATAAATGGACAATTTTATCACTGTTTGAAGAGATGAAAATAGTCTGCTGTTCTATTTATCTTCTAGACCAAGACATTGTTGACTTCGATTCTATAAAAAAATAAAAAAAGATGAACAAGTCTTGATTGAGTCATTCTTTTTCAAATGGGAATTCGGGAGAATCTTAAGGAAACAGACTCATTTTCACTTATCAAAAGAGAAAAAATGTTCAATGTGATATCCATTACTGAATTTAACAATATGGAGAGAACATAGAAGTGAGTGAATTTCAAACACAAATAAAAAAAGATAGAATATAACCTAAAAATAATGATTACATTAAATATGTGATAGTTTGTACACCTGAAGTGAGGAAATAGTAAACTAGTAAAATGTTAACATACTACATTCAACTTGATATTTCTACTGAATATTTCAAAACCATTTGGTACATTATTAAACCTCATACCATCTATGTAAAGAACGTTCTATCAATATTATGGAGCTCATTATTTGTTTGGTAAATTAAAAATATGAACTTATGTCAGCAAGGTAGGAAGTTTCTATGGTGGCAAATATCTGGCCATTAGTATTTCAATCTTGACTGGCAGCACTCATCAGTTAGGC
Organism: Myotis brandtii; assembly: GCF_000412655.1. NCBI lineage: Eukaryota > Metazoa > Chordata > Mammalia > Chiroptera > Vespertilionidae > Myotis > Myotis brandtii. Next base: position 187,963 of record NW_005353324.1, on the reverse strand, counting down.
TGACATCTTCTCCCTTCCCTCCACTATCAATTCTGACTTAAAACTCCTTGGCTTCATAAAGACAATAGTTTGCCCACATAGAAAAAAGAATCATTAGACAACCATGTGTGTTAAAGATCAATTAAAATAATTTAAAGTGTATTTGAATATAGGTTCTTTAAAATTAATCTACACAAGACATGACAACTCTAACAACTACCAAAAAAAAAAAAAAAAAAAAAAAAAAAAAAAAAAAAAAAATTTTT
>NW_005353324.1:138219-187533 GCF_000412655.1 Myotis brandtii | reverse complement strand
TAGCTTTCTATCCCTCCCCCTTCCCCTCTGTAAAAAAAAAAAATCAATAAAATATATTTAAAAAAAAAAAAAGAATTATCAATAGAAGTTAAACCAAAGGATACATTTTTGAAAAAGAACAGATATTAGGTTGGTCTTAAAGTGGGCCCCAAAATTTCTTATCAGTTGTAAGAAAAAATACAGTAACTATATAGTGAAAAAACCAGACAACACCTCAACCAGATAATCAAATTAATGTCACCGGTGAAGAGGACATTGGATACCTCTGGCTATAATACATATAAGGGCACGTCACTTAGGTATTTTTCCAGCTGGAAATACACCACCTTAATCTTATCATGAGGAAATATCAGATGAACCCAGCTGAGGCCCTCTTTATTAAAAAAAGAAAAGAAAAGAAAATGGCCCACCTGGTGTGGCTCAGTGGTTGAGCATCAACCTATGAACCAAGTGATCATGGTTTGATTCCAGGTCAGGGCACATGCCCAGGTTGTGGGCTCGATCTCCACTAGGGGGCATCCAGGAGGCAGCAGATCAATGATCTCATCATTGATGTTTCCAGCTCTCTCTCCCTCTCCCTTCATCTCTGAAATAAAAAAAAAAAAAACCCACATATTTAAAAAATAGTTTGAAGAGTGACCACATTAATACTCTTGATAAAATTTACCTAAAAGTAATAAAATCATGAACTCCCGTAAGTGTTAGCAGCATTTAACTATCAGGACATTGATATTTTAAAAATTAGGCAATAGAAAACATGTTTTCTGGGCTATTCTTGCTTAATTACATGGTAGGAGCTTCAAAGTTCATTCAAAAGCACACAGATTCAGTAAGATAAAACATCTGCTTCATTTGCTAAAAATATGCCTATACATAAACTGGATAATCCCATTCCATATGTTGATCTAGTTCTTTTATTTAAAAAAGGCAAATTACATGTACCTCAACCTTAAGTAACTTTTTTTATGATATATTGATATTTATTTGTAATTTTATTCAGTTAAAATTTTTAAAATTAAGAATAATTTTATGCTTTATGAATGTCATGGAAATGTTTGCCTAAGTTCATGATACTGAGTTTTCATAAGGTACTTTGCTATTGAAAACAGGTTGGAATTAAGAAAAGAGAGTATTGAAACAGGAATTTTTGGGGTAAAATAGGAGAGGTTTAGGAAATATTAGAAATTTTGGAAATTAGAGGGGCCATGGAGGAAAGCACAAGGCTGCAGAGCAGCAGAAGGTATATTTCCATAGAATAGGGAAGCTGAAAAGCTGCAACAGGTACATTTCCATAGAACGAGGGAGCTGGGAACAGCAAAAGGTCTATATTTACAAAATAAAGGGAAGGAAGCCCTTCATCCAGAAGGAGAAGAGGAAAGCCCAAAGGGAATAGGAAAACAATAAGCAAGGGGGGGAGCGGGTCTCATGTGAGGTTTGACCTTGGAGCTCAGGAGTTACTATAGGAACCAGTCCAAGGGAATAGTGACCAATCAGAGCGGGTATCAAGGCACCTGGATGTGTAGCCTATATAAGCCATAGGGAAAAGGAACTCAGTGGGACTCTTTCCCCCTCCCCACGTGGGAGTCTGTACTTGTTCTTCAATAAATCTCCACCTTTGCTATACCACCATCTGTCCGTGGATTCATTCTTCGACTCCTGTGGACAAAGAATTTGGGTTCCAGTCCAAAAATTCCATTTCAAAATCAAAGAATATTATGAAATAAAGAAATCAATACATGAAAAACAATATGACAAGAGAATAGAAAAGATAGAATATGAGAGTTTCAAGACATGCATAATTGATATATTGGCAAATTAATAACTATAAATATAAATAATGATAAATATAATGTTTCTGAGTTGAAGACTCTATTCTGATAGTATCCATATGACGTACAGTAACCTCCATCTTGGGTAAAAACTGCTGTTTAAAATTTTAACCCTGCTACTGTGTAAACATTTGCTTGCTTAAATAATAGGGAAAATAAGACTACTCCCCACTCCAGAGAGGCCATAAAATATGCCCCAGACAGAGTTGTCAGTACTGGCACCAGGCCAGGCCTTGAGATATGGTCTCACAGCCCTGTCCCAGCAAACAGGACTTTTTCTCATGTGGACGAAAGGGGCCACATGCTGACCTGACAAGCTCAGGGGAGGCCTGCATGGCAGTCTTGCAAACTCAGAGACCTAAAGTAACCACACAGGATGGTCTGAAATTAAACTTTAAAAGCAGTTATGGTGGGCAGTTACATCCTAGGCCTGTATCTTCACTGACAAGGTCAACCTTTACCTTAACTGAGCCTATCTGTCTTTTTGCATCTATGATAACATATCCTTGAAATGTCTGGGTAACTTGTAACTTCCCTTTTTCTGGACCCCTTGGGGCACAACCTAAAGTGCTGGGCACCAGGACAGATACCACAAATTCCTTCATTATCATGTTAATTGTTCCTGTACCCACCTAAGTATGTGTCCATCATTTTACTTTTTATCCAATCCCAGGGGTTTCCCCTGCTTTGCTTTATCCCTCCTCCTTAATCTGTCACCAATGAATTTCATGTAACCCACCTACGTCCCTCCTTTGATTGCAATGTATAAATACTAATGTAACCCTGCCATTCCCTGGAGCATTATCTCAATTCGTTGAGGTTCTGCTTCCCGGCATATATTGACAGTTTGGCTCAAATTAACTCACAAAAATTCTTTACAGGTTTCAATCGTTTTTTTTACGTTAACACTCAGAAGGTCTGGAAGTCTCATTCCAAATTTGGAAAACAAAGAACTGAAAAACATATAAATTGAAAAGACTTCCACCATAATGGGCCCCAGAATTTGAGAATCAGGAGTTCCTCTGGGCCCACTAGCGCTAGCGAAAATGAACAGGACTTCAAATAAATATGGCTTATTGATTAAGGCGTGTCTGATTTACAATATAACACATATGCTGCAAGGTCAATTCAATAAAAGTTAGATTACCCCTAAAAACATATTAGCAATTTTTCTGAAACCTTAAAATAAAGGTTATACCTTTGTAGGTAGCCTGAGCCACAGTATAGGCTACCTACAAAGGAAACAGAACTTAGAGAGTCACTGACTACAATAATCAAAATAAGGTATCTATCAACTTTTAAGGGAAATAAGATTGTAACACCTTTTGGGACATTTAAGGAAAATGTCAATAAATTAAACCTTCTTTCATATTTAAGTTGGGAAACAATAGGGAGATAAACAGGGACAGCATATTCAGGCAAACATACCAAAACAAGTAGCTTTCCTGCTGTAACAACCTTGGATGGGGGGACATCAGTTAGATATGTAGAAGCAATGGGTTTCTGGAAAAGGAACCTAAGAATCGTACTGCCAATCCAGCCTCATTCGGGGCTGCACAACTGCCTGCCTTTTCAGTGGGTGCCTGACTCTCCATGGAAACAGGAGGAGCAGACCAGAATGCCTGCTATTGATCGCTGACTGACTCCAAGGAGAAAATGAAAGGAATCTGGTTAACTAAGCAAGCAAAATTTGTCTTAACCCCAAGCATCAATCAGCTTCTTCACTCCACCGGCCAGGAAGAAACATCAGGAAATGTGAAGTGGAGACAGGATGAAAGTGTTATATGGATGGGTGCATTTCCACATGTCAACATAAGCAATACGAAAACAATGTCCTTCAGCTCTGCCCCAACACTGACACTCATCTATCCGGCCAAGTTGCCTTCCTGTGTGAGAACAGAACAGAGACATCCATAGTCATTCATGCCCACACCGTAGGAAAACTTGGGCTTGCAGGGCTCACCACTTAGGTCTGAAACATAGCCCTCCCATCTTCTAATTTTGTGACATTGGCAATCTACTTATCTGAGATTATTTATGCATTATTGGTTTAATGTACAGATTAATTAAGATTGTCTCTATAGGATGTTAGGCAATAACTCGATTAAAACATAATTATTATCAGCAATGAAGCCCTCCCATAAACCTCAAACACTTCTTAAAATTAAGTCCTTAAAAAAAAACAAAAAAAACTTACCGGGGCTCAAAACTAAAACTGTTTAAAGAGGCTTATTAAAATAAGTTGTTTTTTAAACTAAAAATCTTACAAAGTTGTGTAAATATGATGAAAATACTGACATAAAATATGAGATATACTCCTAAAGGGAAAATATAAAATAAACATTTAGGTGCACTTTCTGGGAAAGCCTCTAGTTTGATATTTTGAACAGCACAAAATAGAAACTGTAGAGTACCAGAAGACATAACAGCGTCAACATATTTATTCTCCCCCAACTTCTAATGAATCTATTCAGCTGTTTCCTATGCAGCTTGAGGTTGGGCTTCTGCAACCACAGGAATAACCATTAGGTCATAGAAAAGCCCATCCTGCGAGAGAAATGGACAAAACAAATACACAAAAATAGAAACAAAAAATAGCTTTCTCATGGTTTACATCTGCACTTGTATAAGTAAGCAGGGCCAAAGAAGAAGGGTGAACCTCATTTATTTATTTTTATTTATTTATTTATTTTTCATGAAAAGTAAAGCCCCAGGCCCATAGAAACCTCTAAAGAAAGCATTTCCCTTACTTGACTCTATGGTTACACCATAATAGGACCCTATAATTTAAGCTTTACTCTAAAATTTTTTGAAGTTGTATCATCTAGCACACTAGCTAGCAAGCGTTAGTCTCATACAAAAGGTAACCTTTACAAAAGTAAACTTTAAAAGGTACTTTAGTCATAACCTTCATTTTCCTTCTTTAGTAAATATGGCCAAAGTTTTATTGGAGTAAGTGCAGAGACCTTGACATTTTTTCACATTAAGAGTCTGGTTCCTTATACACAATGGGGGAAAAAGTCGCATGACAATGGCATCTATCTATCATCTATCTATCTATCTATCTATCTATCTATCTATCTATCTATCTATCATCTATCTACCTATTATATATTAATATTAGTAAAACACAATTAATATTAGCCAAAGTCCATTACCAATTACCAATTACCTTACCTTTAGACAGGCAGAGGTCAAAAGTAGTACATAATAATCCTTTATTTTCTGCTAGAAATACTTATCCACATATAAGTGGTCCACCTTGAATAGGACCTGGGAGACACTCCCCTCTGCCATCTTCCAGTCTCCATTCTGGGGCATAGTTGCATCAGCTTTTGTTTTGTTTGTTTTGTTTTGTTAATCGTCACCTGGGGATATGTTTCCATTGATTTTTAGAGAGAGTGCAAGGAAGGGAGGGGGAGAGAGAGAAAAACATCAATGTGAGAGAGACACATTGATTGGTTGCCTCCTGCACACACCTCGACCAGGCAGGGGTTCAAGCCTGCAACAGAGGTACTTGCCCTTGACCGAAATCGAACCCGAGACCCTTCAGTCTGCTGGCCAATGGTCTATCCACTGAGCCAAACAAGCTAGGGCTGCATCAGCTTTTAAACCAAAATGCCTTTCCTTCAGGGTCTGCTCTTCTACACTCAGCTACACTTGTTCAAAGCACCAGGTATTCAGCTTCTTCTTTATTTTTCCTTCTTCATCCTTGGAGCCTGGGGATTTGGGGAGCAGACAAGCAAGCACAGAGGGTATTTTACATTCTATTTATGGCCATTTCAGTAGAAAGGCATCTGAATGACACATGAGCATCTTTAATTCTGATTGAAAGCAATTCTCAGGGGCTAAAAAGACTGGAGCAGAACAAGCACTATATCAACTGTGAACATTATGTGCCTTTATTTACTCATTTTGTATATTAATAAAGTTATGTATTTTCCATCCTTGCAGTTTGCTCTCTCCTTCTAAATTTATTCTTTGGCATATTATGCATTTATTTTATATAAAAAAAGAATGTATTATGGTTTTACAGGGAAAAAAAGATTTAATTTTATACAATGTTTGGCAGTTTCTTTTCTGTTACCCTTTATTAATGATAAGAATAAAAATGAAATAATTACTAGAATTATTGAGTACTTATTCCATGTCAGGCAAACTATTCCAAGAGCTTCTCTTTTGTTTTTCATTTTATAGCATTCTCAAATAACAAAGTATAATAGCTATTTTTATTTGTGCTTATTATGAAATAGAAATGCTGATCAGTATGTATAATATATATCAATATTATTATTTTAATTTTACAAAGAAAAAACTGAAGTTCAACAAGCTTAAATAAGTTACTGAGGGTACAAAAGCTATTTACTGAGGGCTGGAGCTAGGATATTAAGTGAAGTTTATTGATTCTCAGGTCCCTTCAATGGCACTTTTCTTATGATTGCCATCATATCATTAGCCAACATCTCCATCCTGTCCCATAATTAAAATTTCTTTTAGTGATGGAATGTTTTCTTGACTTTTTATATTCCTTGGGGTTTTGCATTTCTGTTTTCACCTTTGAAGGAGCAGGAATTTTCTATAAACTTGACTAGCTGTCTTCAGGCATGAGATTCTTTTCATTGCTCCTGTTTAGAGCTTTGTCTGATTGCTTATGGATACACTTGATCAACACTTCTTGTTCCCTCTTGTGACAGGATTCTTCCTCTTGTACGACTTCTCTCATTCTTATGATGCCTCTGGTCAGCTGTTAGTCACCTCTCTTTTATTTTCCCAAAGGTGGCACTATAGTTCCAGATTGTGGTTTCCCATGCACACAGATTCTGTTTTGTTTTATGTGCACACTCATTGTGTACCTGAGTTTGCTTTTGCCACTGCCTATTGGAATGTGCACAGGAGCCATCCCCAGAGTGAGGGAGGTGTGGTTTGTCACTGGGACATTCATTGTTCCATGGGCTGGTTAGGGTTATCCTCAGATAATGTTTTGTTTGTTTGTTTGTTTTGTTTTTTTCCCTTCTTGTCTGTGGGCAGGCTTTCTGCTGGAGCCTTGAATAAAGTCAGTAGGAAGCATGTCTCTTTAATGCCCTTGGATATTCTTATCTGCTACTTTCCTGAACTGCTCCTTAACCCTAGTTAGGGAGCTCTTGTTTAATACTCTGGGTTCTTTAGTAATGTATTATTTAATTAAAAACATAAAATTACAAAATTGGTTATAAGTATGGAGAAAGCTTGAGAAAACATCTATCCATAGTGGACCAATGGAGGGAATCTCCTTCAATGTTTGACAAATAAGGTAGAAAAATAAATTAATCAAGAAGGATAAAGAAAGGAAACATGTTTACATAAAATGAAATATCTCTATAGAATTGTAAAACGTCTAACATAGCATAATAGTATTTAAATGCTCTTTCATCTGTAATAATCTGTTTTAATATGCAGCCAACCTGTGGAGAGCTAGGGCTTTGTTCATCTCATCTTTGCTTTATAGCTCTACATTTCTCATGGAGGCTGGTTATAAAACCTAATAAGCTAGAGAATAAATTGTACAACTGAAATGGCCACTTTGCAGGTAAGATCAGAATAATGGAAGGACAGAAAGAAGGAAACAAAAAATAAAGATAAAAAATAATTTATATGTAAATCCCATTTAATGCATTTTTGGATGATTTTAGAAGCACCATCGTTTAGAAACAGGGATTAAAATGTCACAAAGGTATTTCTATGTCAATGAATCCATGATAGCCAACCTTTTATGCACCTTCAGATGTGGAACCCTGTCTTTCCTGCTTTTGGGCAATCATCCACTCATTACTGGAAATACTCAGTTCAGGAGTCTTTGTTAATATAGTCTGTGTGATTTGTTCAGCTATATTCTATCCTGTAGGACTCAAGAAATCCCATTAAAAAATGACTGGTGATTTTCAAGCTTTTCTGCTCTCCCATCTGCTCCTGGGAGCTGCTCTACTTAAAGTCCTATTTTTATGTCCTCAGATTGACAGTGCCAATCTGCCGAAGGATGGTTTGCAAACATTTACCTGTCAGAGGCCTGAGCAAAAGATCACAAGAAAAAGATGTGGAGCTGGGGATTAATGCCTACAAGATTTTAATTAAAAATTCAATTTATTTAATGGGTATGGGCTACTCAAATTGTCTATTTCATCATGGTTGAGTTTTGGTAATATATATTTTTAAACTGACACATTTAATCAGAGTTTTCAAATTTATGACTATAAAGTGTTTATCGTATTACCTTAATAGTCTTTTAATGTTATAGGATTTGTAGTAATATTTCAAGTTTATTATTCATATAGGTGAGTTGTGCCTTCTTCCATTTGTTTTGTCTAACTTGATAGAGATGTATTACTTTTATTGATTTTTTTTCAGGTTACCATTTTTTTCATGTATTTTGTCATGTTTCTTCCTGTTTTCAATTTTTTAAAATTTATCTTTATTGTTGAAAGTGTTACAGATGTCCCTTTTTCCTCCCTCCACCCTGCACCAGCCCCTCCCAGGCCTTCATTCACCTCATTATTGTCAATTTTATTAATTTTAGTCAGTATCTTTACTAATTTATGCCTTCTCTTTGTTTTGGTTTTACTTTGCTCTTGTTTCTTGAGTTTGTTGACATTGAAGGTGATAATTTAGTAACTTTCCTTGTTTTTAACATAACATTTAGTTCTATATCTTCTTTTATACTTAATGGTACTAAACTAGATGTTTTTTTGTTTTTGTTTTTTTTACCTAAGATCAGAAACAATGCCAGGACATTATGTCACTACTACCAGTTAACATCATACTGGAAGTCATAGCTAATGCAATAACACACGGAAAGGAAATAAAATGTATAAAGATTAGAAAAGAAGAAAGAAAACTATCTTTGTTCACAGATTAGATAATTATACGTGTCAGAAATCCCAAAGAATAGCATTGATGGTACTATTTGGAGATGGAGCCTTCAGAAGATAATTATATTTAGATGAGGTCATGAGGCAAGGGGCTTATAATGGGTTTGGTGTCTTTGTACAAAGAGACACCATAGAGCTAACTCTCTCCTTCTCTCTACCATGTGAGGACATGACAAGAAGGCAGCCATCCACAAGTCAGGAAGAGCGTTCTCAACAGAACCTGAACATGCTGATCTCAGCTTCCAACCTCAAAAATCTTTGTCTACGCTTTGTTTTCAGAAGGAGGGGGGGAAGGCCTACTTTAGCTTGCCATGTTTTTAAAAGAACAAAAGTCTCTATATTTGGTTAATTGTTACTACTACTATAATGAATTGTTATCACTTGTCACCTTCGGCCACCAGATTCTTCTTGCTCATTTAAAAATTTATTCCAGAACCAGCTTTGTTGCACAGTTTTCCCCCTATTATTTAAATGTTTATTAACAGTCAATCTCCAAGTACTAGATGGATAGAATTCATTTGAGCTTATAAATTTTTAACTACATTTATTTACAACTATGTTTCCACTTTGAATGCCATTATAGCTTAGAGGATAGTATGAAATAAAATATATCACTTGTTAATATTGCAAAATACACTTCTCAATCTTCCTTTAGAGGAATTTGTTTTTGGCACTCAAGGTTTTATTAATCATGCATGAATGGATTGTGGTCTTGTGTAAAAAATCTAAGGAGTCTGTGACTTTGTGCACAAATGTTAGAAAATGTTATAAATCATCACATATCTTTCTAATAACAAAATGCTCCTTCTAGATATTCCAAGGACTTCACTTTATCACTCAGGTATGTAAAGTGATGATGACAATAGCATCTAGTTTATTAGCTATTGGGGAGACGAAAAAGGATTTTATATATAAAGCATATGAAACTGTGTGTAACAGCTAAAAATCGTTATTTTTATCAGCATTTCTCATTATATTTTAAATTTGTCTCTCTTTAAATCTAATAGACACTTTATTAGAGAAAAATGTGGTTGTCATACACTTCAACATTAGAATTTAAATTACTGTATCTCTCTGTATTCTATACCTTTTCTTTGCTGAATACAAAATAAACAATCTGAATAAGGACTTTGAACCAAACCTCTTTTAAATAATGCATAGAATTTTCAAACTCCATGTAATGTCCTAGAATCCATTTTTAAAATTATGATATTTAAAAGTGCAGCCTTTAAATAAAAATTCCATTGTGATTCAGCTAAAAAACTAAAGTATCAATTAAAGCTGTATGTGGAGTAAAGACAAGTATGGAAAATGTTAGAGTATGATGATCAGCATACTTTAAGGGCCTTGTTGCAGTAAGTATTATTATTTTATTTTTATTACTGACTACATTCACATAGTTTTCTAAGAATGGGTTAATCAAAAAGATTAAGTCAAGCTGCTGATAGATTCAAGTCTGCCAAAATTCATCGCATCTGTTTTTTTTTAAAAAGAAAATAGTTTGAAATAAAAACATTTGTTCTTTTAAATAAGCATCAAACAAATATTAGTAAAAAGTATAATAAAAAAGGAATGTCCAATATGATTCCTGCCAACTCCACTAAAATCCCTCATACAAATCACACATTGATTTCACAGAGGAGTGACTGTCAGGCGGATAAACATATTTATATTTATTGTACTGCTGTCTGAGTTACAAGCCAAAGATTTGCAAACACAATTTGTAAAAGTTGCATATTTTTTTTTCTCTAAATATCTATATGTATAGTTGTGTTGTTGTTTTTTTCCTGCATTGTTTTCTCCTGGCCAGATACTCTGCAACCTAGTGCCCTCCCAGCATTCTCAGATCCCCCCACTTAAAGGCCAATGCATATTACAGGAAGCAAGAAACTAGATCACTGGCCAACCAGATGGTTAGGAACATTTAATTGACCCACTTGAGAAGATGAGGAGTAACACAGATTATGGATTCATCAAGGGATATAAATAATAAATTACATCTGTTTTAATGAATTCAAAACTGAAATGCTTTCTCAACTGCTAATGTCAAACACAGTATTTATTTAATATTTTCACATATTAACCCCTTGTGCTGATGACGATTAAGAAATTTAGATGAATAATTAAGAAATTCACCCAGGAGCACAATGAGATGAGCCAAGAATGAAACCTAAGCAAATTTTATCCACAGTCCTTAAATAACGACATTACATTTCTGCTTGGAATCCTAGGATACTTCAGAATACATTTATAATTATATAAGTAAAATGTGTTCACTGAACACAATTTGGAAAATGTTGAAAGGTAAAAAAACAAAACAGCCCAGCCCATGTGGCTTAGTAGTTGAGCTTCGACCTATGAACCAGGAGGTCAAGGTTCAATTCCTGGTCAAGGCACATGCCTGGATTGCAGGCTCGATCGTCAGTAGGGGGCGTGCAAGAGGCAGCTGATGAATGATTCTCTCTCATCATTGATGTTCCTATCTCCCTCTCCCTCTTCCTTTCATCTATGAAATCAATAAAAATATACTAAAGACAACAACAACAACAAGAACAAAGCAATCAGCTGCTATCTCCAATCCAAAGGAAAGTATTTAAAACTGTTGGTAGATTTGACAGGATTGTAATCATTTCTACATGGTCTGCATTTTAATCTGTTTTCTTTCTTTAAACATCTAGTTTTCTTTTAGTATATATTGTACGCATTAGACTTCTGGCTTTAGCTTCAATTAAAAAGAACTTTGTGGCTTAACCCCTGTTTTTACAAGAAAAACAAAGAATAAGATAAACATCAACGACTTTTCTTGGACCCACCAGAGAATTGAAGTCACAGGGCAAAAGTCTACTCTGAAATCTGAATGCAAAGGTGAATACAAAGAATCACCGTTGAGATCCACTTACCTGGAACAGACTCTGTTAAAGCCATAAACTGATAGGAATATTATGGGCAATTTGGACAAATGGTTGGCGGCTGAGTGTAGAGTAGGATGAGAATAAGACATAGTTTTGAGGTTTTTACTTCTAGGAACTCCAGTAGGTTCTCATGGTGAAGAGCCAAGAAAAAAAAAAAAAGTCCTCATGTTTTTTGCATGGGGAAGGGGAGACAAACCATTTTTGAAATATGCCCAGAGCATTCTCCATAACAAAAGCCTGCTCTCCAGGAAAAACAAAAAAAAAACTTGACCAGATCATGACTGCCCCTGGGAAAAGGGCAATTACCTAACTCCAGCCTCCTACCCTTTCTATCTCACCTAAGGGTGAAAGAACTCTAAGAAACATCTCACAAGATCCCTAAAAGACTGAAATTAATAAAAAATTATAAAAAGCTCCCCCCTACACTAACATATAACCTACACATTAACAAGTCTCCAGCATGGTAGGTAGGGGTTACAGATGATAGAGCTCTAAGGTTCTGACTCTATTTAAGAAGAAGTCCTTAGGAGCACACAAAAACAAAAGGTGGACAAAAATGAAGGCACTCAAGAAATTTGAAATTGCTGTCACCCATAGCTACCACAAATTTAAACAAAGTCTAACTTTAGGCAGATTAATAAAAATTCTCACACTCAAGGCCTGTTTACATCAATTCCTATATGATAAAATGTGGCAGTATTTAACAAAAAATTACAAGACATTATAAGTGTAAGTAATAACAGACAAATCAAGAGACAAAGCAAGCATCAAAACCTAGCTCAGATATGATACAGAAATTGAAATTATCAGAGAATTTTAAAAATTATGATTATCAATGTTATGAGTAAAAGTTGACAAAATGCATCAACAAAGAGTTAATGCAAGCAGAGAGATAGAAACTCTAAGAAATAATCAAAAGGAAATGAAAGAAATGAAAAACACTCACAGAAATTAAGAATATTTTTGATGCATCAGGAGAATGAACGTAGTGAATAATTAGTAAGCTTGGGATTTATTAATAGAAATGCCCTAAACTGAAATGCAAAGAAAAAAAGAGGAGAAACAATCAAATAGAATATTCAAGAATTGTGGGACAATTTTTAAAGGTATGACATGTATGTAATTAAAATACTAGAAAAAGAAGAAAGAATAGAGCAGTCAAAATATTTGAAGGAATATTGTTTGAGAATTCTACCAAAATGACTATAGACTCCAACCCACAAATCCAGGAAACTCAGAGAAAACAACAAGATAGAATCGACATTCAGGTAAATCATATTCAAACTGCAGAAAACCAAAGACAAATAGAGAAAATCTTGAAAGCAGCTTGGGGTAGGATTAGGGGAGCAGGAACACATTGCTATATTGCAAGTATTCTCTCACGTCTATAATTAATTTTCAAAAATATGATTTTGAATGGCTATATAACTCTATCATTTTTCTATACTTTAATATACATAACCATTTCAGGTTATAAGACATTAATTACATTTTCTCAATTTTGTAATGTAAATAGTGCCTAAGAAAAAATATTGTTCATACAATACTTTGCAAATTTCTGATTTTTACAATTCTAAATACTCAGAGAATTGGAATGCCCAAAATTTGCTGATTTTATGTCATTAAGAAATGTTGAGTAATGCTGTCCAAAAAGACTGTGCAATTTGTATTCTAATCAATTGCATTTGAAATTGTCTGTTCACACCAAAGTGAACTCTATGATTGGTTTTCTAATTTTAGTAACTCTAGGAGATATAAAATAGTGATTAATGACACAATTCCTAATGTAAATGCTTAAGATGCTTAATTTCTCAGTATTCTTAGACTACCTGAGTTCACTCACTCAGTTAATTCTCATGTAACTATGAAGCAGATACTATTTTTTTAAAACATATTTTATTGATTTTCCACAGAGAGGAAGAGAAAGGGATAGAGAGTTAGAAACATTGATGAGAGAGAAACACCGATCAGCTGCTTCCTGCACACCTCCTACTGGGGATGTGCCCGCAACCAAGGTATATGCCCTTGACCAGAATCAAACCTGGGACCTTTCAGTCCACAGGCCGACGCTCTATCCCCTGAGCCAAACTGGTTAGGGTGAAGCAGATACTATTAATATTGTCACTTGTGGGTGAAGTAACTAATAGAAACAAAAAGTGATAATTTGTTCTTTACAACCAGGAACTATCAGAGTTAATATTTGAATGTGATCATTATTGTTATAGAATTCATATTATTAATCTCATTGTTTGCTCACTTCTCTGAGATGAAACACATTGTTTTGTGCAGATATCACAAGCTTAAAATATTAATTAATAATAAATGATATAGAGAATATTGGATGGGTGGGACAGGGGCAGGAGTGGGATGGAGAGGGTCAATGGTGGAAAAAGGGGGACATATGCAATACTTTCAACAAGAAACAAAAATTAAACATCTCTAACTTGAAAATAAGGGTACTTGGAAGCACAGAGCAATATCTGGATTATTTGCAAACTATTAGCTTTGGATCCAAAATAGTTTTTCTGTTGCTATGTCATCACCACTGTGTCTGTCCTTACATCCCTATGGGTTGCAATAAAAATGAATTCCAATCTTTTAAAGGAAATGCTTAGGTTTTAGTCATTATGGAAGATTAATTAATTCTCTACTTTCAGCTAATTTTCTGCTGCTATTGTCACTGTCATTTTTACTGACCAATGTAGACATAGATATTACATCATGAACTAAAGAATATGCAAAATTGTAGATTTTTGGAAGAAGAATATGTTTGGATTTGTATAGTGATGCTAAAGGGGATGATATTTTAATTCCTTAGGCCATAAGAAATCAAATATTTACATAGAATAAAATGGTCAAGGCATCGCTTTCTTGTAAAGAATCCAAAATGTCACTCTCTATAATTGGACTAGTATAGAGTATAATCCTGATATTATGTAAAATGAAATTTTTGGAAAGAAAATGATGCTTACTGTGAGTGCATTATGCGGAGCTATGCTAAGGCAGAGAGTTGCAAAAGAAATGTTCAATTGAGTCTAGATATATTTTCTTGGCATGTTTTCCAAAGTTCTTAAAATGTCTACCTGTTAATGGAACAAGTTGAAAATATACAGAAGAGGACTAATGAAATTAAAAATAGCATATTTAATTTATGGTTGAATTTAGACACACAGTCTCTAAACTTGGGAGAATCAATACCTTTCTAAACAACTGATGAAAACATGAATACCTGTCACAGGAAATAATGCAAATACAAATAGATGTAAAACTGCATGGATAAATGTATACTGCACCTCTTTAATTTCCACTGACCTTCACTTCCAAAAACCTCCCACCCCCATCCTTCTGTTTTGCCATAATTAGCTACTTGGTATTAGTAATAGAAAGAAAGCAAAGGAGAGGCCAGACATTATAAGCATGGTCTTCTGGGCAGCTTCACCAAGATGCTAAAGCTTTACACTCCCCAGGGAACCATGGGCCCATTCCCTGCACATCACCATAGGCGCCTGTGCAGTGAAGTTGGGGTGACTTAGGGAAGGTGATTGCCTGTCAATCTAGCCTGAGGAAAAGATCATTGACTAGGAAGGTGGAGTCACTGCAAGAGCACAAAGTCTTGGAAGGGTAAAATCCCTGGACACAGCGTCCCCTCTCTCTTATGCTCTTGGGTGCTTGTTCTCGCCTATTCTCTCTCCATAGCCATGTGGCCTTCAGAAGTCTCATGGCCCGTGGCTGTGCGAACCCCACACACAATGGAATGCAGCTGAGAACACAAGCTAAGCTAGCCAGATGCTGGACTGGACTTTCATATGGGACAGAAATTCTGAACAGTGGCCTTAATTCTGGCCCTGCTGAAGACAAGAGGGGACTTCTTCCATGGCAGGAGGAACAGAGATGGGAACAGGAGGGGAGCCCCCTTAATTTTACATCATCAATCAAGATATCCATGAAACCCTATCCTCCTGTGGGGGCCTCAGAAAATTCATTTCCTCGTGGTACCCCAAGAATTCCACTTCACACAATAACATTTCCATATGGGCCAAAGCCTCAGGTGGACCCTGCCTTAGAGTGTGAGCCCCTTGATGCCTCCAGATAATAATAATCAGAAGCATAGAAATTATACTAAGCAGAAAATAAATAATAAAAGCAAGAATTAACACCTCAACAGCAGAATTCAATTAAGAATGCCAAAAGCTCCCACATCCTGATCAAGCTTTCCATGAAACCCTCTCCTCCCATGGGGGCCTCAGAAAATTCATTTCCTCGTGGTACCCCAAGAATTCCACTTCATACAATAACATTTCCATATGGGCTAAAGCCTCAGGTGGACTCTGCCTTAGAGTGTGAGCCCCTTGATGCCTCCAGATAATAATAATCAGAAGCATTAAAAAATCAGGCAGAAAATAAATAATAAAATCGAGAATTAACACCTCAACAGCAGACTTCAATTAAGAATGTCAAAAGCTCCCACATCCTATTACTGAACCCGAAATGTGGGGTTTTTGAGTCTGAGTTCTTTGTCTCTCAAAACTGAAGAACGAAGTCACAGACAAAAATGGTTAGTGGAACTGAAGTTTATCAAGAGAAGCCAGTCCTGGAAAAGGTGCAGCTGGGGTTCCAGCAGCAGGCCAGTGTCAGAGCTCCCTGTCCATGTCACGGTCCCGAGTAGGTCAGCATTCCAGCTAATAAAGGTCTATTAGGCCATGTGTGGAGGCCCGCATGGCCATAAGCTATGTGGGTGCAGGGGAGCATGTCTCCTGCCATCAATCTAGAGTGCAGGAGAGAGAGGAGGAAGCATGCCGGGCTTTTTTTGTATATATGCTTGTTAGTTCCTGATTGGTCTTTTCAAAGAATTTTGCCTTAGCAACATCTTTGGGATTGGTTTATAATGCTTTACTATCCTGTGATTGGTTATCTGCAAGCTGTCTGTCATAGCAACATTCATACATTTTAAAGCTCATGCCCCTGGTGCCCTTCCTTCCCTGCCCAGTTGGGGTGTCTTAGTGAAACAGGAATTTTTAGGGGTGAAAAAGACAGGTTTTAGGAAATTTGAGAAATTTTGGAAATTAAGGGGACCATGGAGGAAGCACAGGGCTGCAGAGCAACAGAAGGTATATTTCCATAGAATGGGGGAGCTGGAGAGCTGCAACAGATACATTTCCATGGAATGAGGGAACTGGGAACAGCAAAAGGTCTATTATTTACAAAATAAAGAGAAGGAAGCCCTTCATCCAGAAGGAGAAGAAGAAGAAATCCTAAAGGGAATAGGAAAACAATAAGGAAGGGGGAGAGGTTATCTGCAAGCTGTCTGTCATAGCAACATTCATACATTTTAAAGCTCATGCTCCTGGTGCCCTTCCTTCCCTGCCCAGTTGGTGTGTCTTAGTGAAACAGGAATTTTTAGGGGTGAAATAGACAGGTTTAGGAAATTTGAGAAATTTTGGAAATTAAGGGGACCATGGAGGAAGCACAGGGCTGCAGAGCAACAGAAGGTATATTTCCATAGAATGGGGGAGCTGGAGAGCTGCAACAGATACATTTCCATGGAATGAGGGAACTGGGAACAGCAAAAGGTCTATTATTTACAAAATAAAGAGAAGGAAGCCCTTCATCCAGAAGGAGAAGAAGAAAGCCCAAAGGGGATAGGAAAACAATAAGGAAGGAGGGGCAGGGGAGAACTTCACATGTCCCATGTGAGGTTCAACCTTTGAGCTCAGGAGTTACTGCAGTAACTAGTCCAAGGGAATAGTGACCAATCAGAGGGGATATCAGGCACCAGGATCTGCAGCCTTTATAAGCCATAAGGAAAAGGAACTCAGTGGGCCTCTTCCCCCTCCCTACTTGGGAGTCCATTCTGTGGGACTCTTCCTCCTCCCCATGTGGGAGTCTGTACTTGTTCTTCAATAAATCTCCACCTTTGCTATACCACCTCTATCTGTGGATTCATTCTTTGACTCTGGCAGACAAAGAATCCAGGTTCCAGTCCAAAAATTCTGTTTCATTAGTGACTGTACCTACTTGGGTTCCTGGTTTTACCTCCCCCACCCATGGTCTCCTCAATACTAACAATGATACCATGTGGGAGTCTGTACTTGTTCTTCAATAAATTCCATCTTTGCTATACCACCTCTGTCCGTGGATTCATTCTTTGACTCTGGCGGACAAAGAATCTGGGTTCCAGTCCAAAAATTCTGTTTCATTAGTAACTGTACCTACTTGGGTTCCTGGATTTACCCCCCGCCCCCTCCCATGGTCTCCTCAATACTAACATTGATATTGTTTAAAGATAATTTTTCATCACCATGTTAATATTCTCCATTAACAAAATTAAAATCCCAAATAAATACATATAATTTTGTTTCAGTTGATAATTTAAAATTTAGCCAACTTGCTACTTTTTTTATGTATAATCAAACTAGTTTTCCTTCTTAGTAGTTATTTATAGGTATATAAAAATATACTGTGAATTTCTTTGGCACAGGAATAACAGCTCATTTTTTTTTATATTTAGCATCTAAAAAGGGTCTACCACATTTAAAAGTAACATAAGTATTCATGGATAATAGGACCACAGTGGAAAGGAAAAAAGAAAGGAAGGACTTTAGGAAATGAGAAACTAAAGGAGCTACAAAGTAAGAAATGAAAGAAGGAAGAAGGAAAGAAATGAAGAGACTAGCCAACTACCAATTTATTTGTTGATTTCCCCCAAAGATTTTCCTCTGTGTGGGATCTGAATTCTGCTGAGAAAATAAAAACATTTTTACTAGTATGAATATTTGAAAAGTTCACAGATAAAATAAGAACTTATGCAAAAGAGGACTTGGTCAAACTCACTCAGGCTCCTTGGACTAAGAGTGGTATTGTGATTGGGGATGAAACGCTGGATACTGGAATAACAAATTGAAGATGCCCAAATTTGTGCTTTCCTATCTCTTCTGCTTCTTTCAAAATTTCAATATTCAAACCCTTCACTACATTATCCTAAAATCATATCTTTCTACTTTTTAATTCCTTACCTTTATTCCTTTTCTTCCAAGTTGATCCTTATTTATCATTCAAATGGACCTCTTACTCATATTACTTTGAGCCATAAAGAAGTTAAAGCATTTGCACTGTAAAAGAAATGCTGTTAAATTAAAGGGATTTACTTTTGAAGATGAGATATCTCTTTGTGATATGTAAGGTGGTTTTTTGCTGTTTTTTTCTCTCAGAAATCTTTCCCCAGAAGCCCAGTGTTTTAAAAATCACATAGTTTATCAAATAGGCTACCTTCACCCCACCCCTCCACCCCCCTAGTTTAGTAGTCTCACTTTATGTTTGGGTCAACAGTGAAAAGGAACAGAAACAGGTCGGGAAGCTCTGAAAAATTTTGCCAGAGTTTAAGGAGAACTGAAAAGCATTAAACTTTCTTTTGCTACAATTTCTGGATATAGACTGTCTTGTACAATAGATGGTCTTTCATGATATGCTGCCAGTTGCAAAAGACTATTATGCACATTATGGACTATTCTAATGGAAATCCTAGGGGTAAACTGACAGGAAACCCAGGTTTGGACTCTAGAATTACTTCATCCAGACAGGACTCCCTAATTTTCTGAATCCTTGAAGTTTTGTGATAGGGTGTCACTAGCACCATTGTTATGAAGAGTTAACAAGATGTGTATTAGACACAATGCTACACACAGACATATCTTAACTGCTGAATAAGTTTAAGTCTCCATCTGTCTTTTTCAACCTAATTTCATTAGTGATGTGCTGCTTGGAGGAAAGGGCATTATTTAATGACTAGAGGCCCGATGCACGAAATTTGTGCAAGAGTAGGCCTTCCTTCCTCAGGCTGCCGGCACTGGCTTCCCTCTGTCACCCAGGACCTGTGCTTCATTCTGGCCGCCGGCAGGCCCTGGGGATCTGGGCTTCCCTTGCGGCCCTGGCTTCATCCGGAAGGTCATCTGGTCTAATTAACATATTATGTTTTTATTATTATAGATTAAACTTAGATAAATATCTCATAATAAATATGTAAATGATAATATAAATATATGTCAAAGTATGAGACTATATTGTTAGGGTCTCTCTCAACATCATTTTTTGAGTGTGTGTGGCAACTCCTTGAATACTATTTGATGATCTATCTTTTAGTAGCTGTATGATATTTAATTTTTAAAAATAACAAATACAATTTTGAATCCTATATTGGTTTGATATATGTAGATATCTTTAAAATGCCAAGCATATGGGGAATTAGATAAATAAGTCATTACAAAACCATACAATAAAATATTAGCAGTTATAAGTTACATGGAAACATATTTGTCGATATATTTGTCTATAGTAATGCTGCAGATATACAAGAGGCATATTTTCATTAGAAGAGCTCCATTCTCTAACATAAATGTCTATATATGTATTATTTTGTTTGTCCTCTCTTTAGCTTTTTATTTAGTATTAATATCATAACTCCCACTTACCTTATAGTCATTTTTGTATTACATTTTTGTAGACTTTTTTTTGTCTATTTCTGATCCATTTACTTTAAATTTTCATTTTTACACTGCATATTGTAACCTTTTATTTTTCTACTGTGCCTGGCAGATTTGTAAATTTACAATGTCATGTAAAACTTTGACATTTATTGTTACAATTTCTATGTTTGATTTACCTCTTTTATTTTATTTATGCTGTGTAGCAATATATTATTTTGGTTTTATACTTTCTTACTTTTCCGTACGTATCTGTGTAAATAATACTCTTAGTTTTCCCTTTAATAATTTAAACCATAAGCATTCTTTTAAAATTTCTGCTTCCAGGTATATTAAATTGTTAATTATGTATATGTACTGGTGGTAGGTGTAGCTATTAAAATTTTCAACTAAAAACAATCAATAAAATAAAACCTGAAAACTAAATGTGTGTTTGCTACTGTTGTAATTAGTTAGGTATTAATAACAAGAAAAGAGCAAAAGGAAGGCCAAATATTATAGGCATGTCATTTGGGCAGCTTCACCAGGAGACTAAAGCTTTACTTTCCCCAGGGAGCAACTTGTCTATTCCCTGACTATGAAGATTACCAGGGGAAGGGACAGAACAGGGAGGAGAATAGATGCTCAGTAAAGTCGGGGTGACATCGGAAAGATGCTTGTTTGTTAGTCACACCTGGGAATAGGTCATTGGCCTGAATGGGCATGGCCACACCGAGGATGGGAAGATTCGGAATATTTAATCCCTTCAATGAAGGAGTTCACTCTCTTGGTTTCTTTTGGTTCCTCTTATTCTCTTGGTGTTTCCATTTGGTCCTGGCTTGCAGGGATCTCTCACTCCTGCTTCTAGGCATTTGCCCACGTGGTCCATGGCCATGTGGGTCCACAGACACAAGGGACTAATGGACTGCAACTAGCCTGTCACTGACCTGGGCCTGGCTGCAGCATAGAAAGAAAACTCTGGATACTGGCTTTGCTTTTAGCTCCACTGAAACCCCAGCTACACTTCTATGACTGGAAATGGGACTTCGGAACCCAGAGATGTAATTCCAGAGAAAGAAAGCTTTCTACTATATCTCATCCTCCTGTGCGGGCCTCCGGAAATGCTTATTCCAGCTGTACCCCAAGAACCCCACTCCCACTAGCAATGGAGAAAGACCACCCATGATTTTCTCCAGTAACATATTCAGTATTCGCTATCACTGTTGACTCAGCTTTAGTATTTTAGACTCTTGCATACTTATTAGGTACCACGGGACTTGTTCATTTTATTCTTCTCTTTCTCACCCACCTTTGTCTTGCTCGCTTGTCTTTTAACACACCTGAAACCTACGGTGCCAAAGAAGATTCTGTGACCCTGTAAGGTCACACAGACCTAAGTGTCAGGATCCTGATGCTAGTCTGACACCAGAGTACTTACTCTTTATCACCGTGTTTATGAATTTTCAATCATCCTTTTATCATTTACCAACAAAATACCAATTCTAGCTGAGATCCTAGAAAGTAGATTTTCTTTAAGACACAGGGAAGTTTCAGGGACAGAAGATACTAAACTTGAAAAATCCATTATACTGAGTATTTGTTAGACTTTTGCAATATCCTCAACAGTTAACTCTTAATTTTCATTTACAAGGTAAAATTTTACAGTGACTTTCTATTCTGAAAGAAGAATAACAAGTTTCTTTGCTACAGGCATGAATTATAGTTTCTGATTTAAGTATGTTTTTTAACAACACCTTGATTCCTGGTCCAGATAATGTAGATTATCAGTTTCTTTCTCTAATGCAAGATATTTTTTTATAAGATACTCTAATGCTTTCTTGTAGAAGAAAATTTCTGCAACATATCTTTGCCCCCCACCATTATATATTTTAGTGTGTTTTTTTAAAATTTAGAAACATAGCTAATCTGTTGATAATTTTCATTAATTAGGCGATCCTAGGTGTAAAGGAAGAAAACTTTGGCCCTTCCCTACAGCTGATATAAACAGGTACTTGTCAGGAATTATTAGTACTGTATTTATAATTGGAACTCTCTCTGGAAATAGACTTTGCTGAAAAACCTAACAGGCTATTGTAATAATGAAGAGAACAAAGCATACTTGGTTACTTTGGTAAAAAATAAACAAACAAAAACACTCATCAAACCGTATTATCAAATAATAATTGTAAAATTAATGGACTTTATTTTCTTCTTGCTTTTATTATTACTTGGCAGCTATTTCAGCAATATTTTTTAAAATATCTTTTTATTTATTTCAGAGAGAGGAAGAAGAGGGAGAGAAGGATGGAAACATCAATGGTGATAGAGAATCATTGATCTGCTGCCTCCTGCATGGCCCCTACTGGGGATTGAGCCTGCAACCCAGGCATGTGACCAGATGGAGAATCAAACCATAAGATCCTGATTTATGGGTCAACACTTAACCGCTGAGCAACACTGGCTGGGCTATTTGGACAAAATTTTATTCAGCTCTTTTAATGCTCCAAACTCTCAAATATTTGATTGAAAAACAAAAATATTTTTAATCCATCATTCCATACAATATTCTAAGCAGTTGTTTTTCATTAATATGCAAAATTAAAAGTATTCATAAATCTTCTCTGACTATAGATGTCTTACCAGACTCATTTGGAAAACATTTTAAATGACAGATATATGTTTCAACAAACCGTAGAGCCTAATTGTGAAAATGCACTTTATTTTTCGTACCATTGGTGACTTAGCTTCAGGGAAAGACAACCTTATAGGTGGTGCGAGTGTATGTTTTAGTATCGTGTCCTCCCAGAAGTAGACCCAAGTATTTGAGGGTAAATGATTTAGCAACAGCTGCTCCAGGAGAAATTAGTAACAGAGTGGGGAAGCAGGCTAAGAAAAGGGAGAAAGCCGAAGAAGTATTTGATTTCAGGTGATATCCAGGCTCTTCCTGGTCCCTTAGGGCAGTGGTCGGCAAACTGTGGCTTGCGAGCCACATGCGGCTCTTTAGCCCCTTGAGTGTGGCTCTTCCACAAAATACCGACTTCTGTGCATGGGCCACGAAGTTTCAATCGCACTGTACGTGCGCGCCCGCACGTGATATTTTGTGGAAGAGCCACGCCCAAGGGGCCAAAGAGCCGCATGTGGCTCGCGAGCCGCAGTTTTCCGACCACTGCTAGGGAAGTCTGGAGGATCAACTAGCCTTTTGTCCACCTCACATGTCAGTTATCAGTCATGCACTGTCCCCCAGGTCATGAAGTTCTCAGAAAATTCTGGTTTTCCTTGAATGTCTAGCAGCTCTAGTGGCCAAGGGCATCCAATTATAGCCTCAAGTAGGAGCTGGTAACAGAAAAACTTGAAGATCATGGCTAAGTGCAGAAAGCTTCTAAGAGAGGTCCAGGGATTCAGGCCGAGCTCCAACGGTATTTGACACCATGTGGTTAATATTGTTAAACTTTTGGAAAGCTCTGTTATTCTTTAGCGATTCTGTGTTTTTAAAATATTTTCTTCATTATTTTTGTTCTTATAATAGGAAGGATCAGCAAAATGAAGTGGAGTGATTACTTTTTTCCAGGGACATACTGAAAAAAAAATCACCTTCTCAAATTAAAAAAAAAAAAGTTAAATGTATGTTTCCCAAACTTCTCATAGCCCATTTAGCTTCACCACAGACCTTCTACTGCCCAATATGGATTGTTTATTTGTTCCAAATCTAGGAATAACCCATAACTTTAAAATTGGTCATAGTCTGATATTAAATAAGTTTACTACTTACAAGTAAAAACACATTCCTTTCCTTTTTTCCCTCCCATTCATAATAATTCTAATGAATTGGAAAAATTATTAGGAGATGTATACTTTTCATTTTTAAAAAAATTTTTAAATAGATTTTAGAGAGGAAGGGGAGGGAGAGAGAGATAGAAACATCAATGAGAGAGAATAGCTGCCTTCTGCATGTCCCCCACTGGGGATCAAGCCTGTAACCTGGGCACATTCCTGGGCCAAGAATCTAACCGGTGACCTCTTGGTTCATGAGTTGATTGATGCTCAACCACTGAGCCAAACCTGCCAACTACCTTTTCACTTCTGTATCTTTCATGTAAACCTGCTGTCACACACCTAGAAGATGCCTGATTGCATTAATTTAAAATAAAAGACTTTTCTTTATGTCTGAAAAATATTAAATTCTAGTCAAGGGAAGAATAAACACAAATTAAAACAGATATATAATTGAGGTTCTTGATATTTAACAATTCTAACATTGACCAGCCTGCATAAACAGAAATGCAAGGCATGAGCAGGGCATCTCATTTGGGAAGTCTCTTCAATGAAATCCTGCAACTAACTATCAAATTAGCCTCTCTGTTAGTCTCAGAAGGAGGCACCAAAATGATCTATAATTAAATTCCTGGAATCCAATTTCGACTTGCCACTCCTGGAATAAACATCATTAAACTACGCATTGCTCATCAAAGCAATGCATAAAAGCTTTCTAGATATCTTGAAAGACATAAGCAAAGGTTCAAATTATGTATAATATTTGGATTCCTCAATCTAACAAACAGAAGCAGAATACATAGCAAACGGAGGTTATGAAATTGCTTTCCCCTGGAGAGCTTGATGCATAATATATTATGTATCTTTTTTATTTATTTGTCTGTTCTTGGAATATTAAAGTCACACCTCTTCCTAGCCCCCTACTTTACCTCTTCTAGCAAACATAAATATTCAAAAGCAATACGCATCTGATAAGTTTGACTACTACTTTTTCAGATGACTTCTTTCTATATTTCAAAATGAAATTGATACATATTTTCTTTATATTACATGTAGGATAGCCTAGTGAATATTAACAATCAGTAAATTGTTTAAAAAGGAGTTAGTGTTTGAGGACATCTTTTCTCTCACTTGGAAACTTATATATATGCGCACTCATATACCCATGCCTCTACAATTGGTGCCCTTAAAAGCCATAATCAATTGTCTTATTTCACAGGAGCTAATACACTTTTTCTTTCAATTTAATGTGTTCTATATGGGGGGGGGGGAATTTTTGAAGGAAAGCAGTGATTATAACTGTAGTGAACCATTTATTATTTAAAAGGGTGGCCAGATAATTCTCCCAGGATACTTCCACTTAAGAGATTATTTTGCCTACAAGCCAGGTAGAAAAATTCTTGGGCTCACTTTGATTACTTAACCTTAAAATTTGCAAAATATTGTCATTAATGGAAAGTTTAACTGTCTATGTTAACTTTAGAAAGCTAATAAGCAATGAAATGAAATGCATAAACATACATCTAATTATATCTATTGAATTTTCATTTAAAATTTCAAAATAATAATAGTTGAAATATTTTTGAAATTAAGTGATTAAATTGGAATGCCTTTATATTTACTCTATTGTAAAGCAATAAATACTTTAAAGAGTCATAGAATTACAAATTCAGTGGAGTAGGGTGGTGTTTTAAAACGGACTTCACAATTATTGGTGAATAGAAAATTACTTTAATTTTACAAAAATTTCAATTAAATTTGGAAAATCTAGAAAAATCAGAACATGCATTAAAATAATTACAAAAATGACCTAAAGCAGAAATTAGCAAACAAAAATTCATCAAGGGCCAGATAGTAAATATTTTAGTCTTTGTGGGCCATATCATATAGACTCTGATTCAACAACTCAACATGGTGTTTATAGTAAGAGTTGCCATAGAAAACATGCAAATGAGCAGGCCTGATTGTGTTCCAGTAAAACTTCATTTATGAACACTGAAATATAAATTTCATACTAAAGCAGAAATTAGCAAACAAAAATTCATCAAGGGCCTGAGAGTAAATATTTTAGGCTTTGTGGGCATATCATATAGACTCTGATTCAACTACTCGACTTGGTGTTTATAATAAGAGTTGCCATAGAAAACATGCAAATGAACAGGCCTGATTGTGTTCCAGTAAAACTTCATTTATGGACACTGAAATATAAATTTCATACAATAGTCACATGCCACCAAATATTTTTACTTTTGTTTTTTAACTATGTGAAATATGTAGAAACAATTCTTAGCTTACTAGTATAGAGAAACAAGGCGGTGACATGGATTTGGCCTGTTCTTAGTGTTAGCTAACACTTAGTCAGCTGACTTTGTAGGGTCCTAAGACCCCCGGTGAGTCCGACGGAGGAGGCTTCTCTGTAAAAAAACCAATAAAATATATTAAAAAAAATTTCATACAATAGTCGCATGCCACCAAATATTTTTACTTTTCTTTTTTTAACTATGTGATATATGTAAAAACAATTCTTAGCTTACTAGTATAGAGAAACAGATGGTGACCTTGATTTGGCCTGTTCTTAGCTGACTTCGAATCTGGAGTATTACCTTTTATAATCAGCAGTGCTAACATTTTGACATTTGCTTTTTTCTTTCCTGTTTTTTTTTAAAGAGCCAGCTTTTTTTAAAAAAAATTATTGATTCATTTTTATAGAGAGTGGAAAAAAGGTTGACTTGTTCCACTTATTTATGCCTTCACTGATTTATTCTTGTTATGTGCCCTGACCAGGGATCAAACCCACAACCTTGGCATATCCAGTAGACACTCTAACCAACTGAGCGAGGGCCCTTTCTATCCTACTTATATAACATTTGAAATTTAAATACATACATACATATTTACCTCACTTAGAAAAGAATCATTATAATAATATATAATGAATGCACTCTGATATCAATAAGTGGCTTTATACATTAGTGAAATTGGTTTATACAATTTGAACATCACCACTATTAATATATTTTTCCTGTTTTATAGATGAGGCAACTTGGGCTGAGAGTAGATCTAAATTTTCCAGGTCTGGTCCTCTGTTTTGGTGGGTAAAGAGGCTGAATTAGAAAAAGAAAATTCTAAATACGGAAAGGTCAGTTAAAGCATAGGAGGAGGGGGGCCTTTTTCTGGCCTTACAACTTCTAATCTGGAGTATTACCTTTTATAATCAGCAGTGCTAACATTTTGACATTTGCTTTTTTCTTTCCTGTTTTTTATTTTAAAGAGCCAGCTTTAAAAAAAATTAATTCTTTTTTATAGAGAGTAGAGAAGAGATAGAGATAAAACCATTTGCTTGTTCCACTTATTTATGCCTTCACTGATTTATTCTTGTATATGCCCTGACCAGGGATCAAACCCACAACCTTGGCATATCCAGTTGACACTCTAACCAACTGAGCTACCCATCCAGGGCCCTTTCTATCCTACTTATATAACATTTTAAATACAGACATATTTATCTCACTTATAAAAGAATCATTATAATAATATATAATGAATGCAGTCTGATATTAATAAGTGGCTTTATACATTAGTGAAATTGGTTCATACAATATGAACATCACCACTATTAATAAATTTTTCCCATTTTATAGATGAGGCAACTTGGGCTTAGAGTAGATCTAAATTTTCCAGGTCTGGCCCTCTGTTTTGGTGGTAAAGAGGCTGAATTAGAAAAGGAAAATTCTAAATATTTACCTCACTTAGAAAAGAATCATTATAATAATATATAATGAATGCACTCTGATATCAATAAGTGGCTTTATACATTAGTGAAATTGGTTTATACAATTTGAACATCACCACTATTAATATATTTTTCCTGTTTTATAGATGAGGCAACTTGGGCTGAGAGTAGATCTAAATTTTCCAGGTCTGGTCCTCTGTTTTGGTGGGTAAAGAGGCTGAATTAGAAAAAGAAAATTCTAAATACAGAAAAATTAAATGGGCCCTGTTGAGCCTGTAACCACACTTTTGGAACCACTGTATTAGGTAAAATGGTGGGAAAAGACATAGAAAAACAATCCTATCTAATAAAAGAGAAACATGGTAATTAGCATACGACCGCTACCCTTCCCATTGGCTAATCAGGGCACATACAATATGAACATCACCACTATTAATAAATTTTTCCCATTTTATAGATGAGGCAACTTGGGCTTAGAGTAGATCTAAATTTTCCAGGTCTGGCCCTCTGTTTTGGTGGTAAAGAGGCTGAATTAGAAAAGGAAAATTCTAAATATAGAAAAATTAAATGGGCCCTGTTGAGCCTGTAACCACAATTTGGGAACCACTGCATTAGGAAAAATGGGGGGAAAGACATAGAAAAACAATTAAGTGATAATAACTAACATTTTAACCAAGCCATGGAGAGGACTAATGAATCAACCCTTCTCTTAAAAAAAATACAGCTCACCAATATGGCAACATTGAGATCGTTAATTATCATCTAGACTCCAGTTCTATCTCAGCCAGTCAGTGTTGTATAAGCACTCTCAAACTGGTCCTTTTGGGTTTTATGTTTCTTAACCATTTCAACCATCAACTATTCCTTCCTTCCTCTCTTCCTTCCTCTCTTCCTTCCTCCCTTCCTTCCTTCCTTCCTTCCTTCCTTCCTTCCTTCCTTCCTTCCTTCCTTCCCCCCTCCCTCCCTCCCTCTTTCTATCCCTTCCTCCCTCCCTTCCTTTTTATTTTTAATATTCACCTGAGGATATTTTCTCCATTGATTTTTAGAAAAAGTGAAAGGGAGGGGGAGAGACAGACAGAGAAACACTGATATGAGAAAGACACATACATTTGCTGCCTCCCATACTCTCCTCCACTAGGCTGGGAACCTGCAACCTGATGTGCCCTTGACCAGCACTGAGCCGGCCAACTCAGTCCATGTGCTGATGCTCTAACCACTGAGCACCCAGCTTGGGCCATCAACTTTTTCTTAATAAAAATTACCTGTTGTGTACAATAAATTCAAGGTGTTTCTTGTACTGTATAGGTTTCCAGAGCATTTGGCCATCAACTTTTTCTTAATAAAAATTACCTGTTGTGTACAATAAATTCAAGGTGTTTCTTGTATTGTATAGGTTTCCAGTCCTGAGTTTAGACTCATCACCGTGATTGGAATTGTTACGGTCAAACTCCTTGGGTTTTCCTTTGCAATCTGCTTACTAACTTGCACTATTATTGTCTATTATGCCATATAATATCATCATACCTAGTTAGTGCAATTAATTAGCACAACTGTTGGAAAGCCCCCTTATCCACCTTCATTTGTTCTAACTTGCTCAGAGAATCCTTAAACTTTTCCCCTAACTGCTTTCTACTTTACATAGTTGTATAAACTAAATCGAATGAGGCTTGACTTACAGTAGCTGCTAAATGCACCTTTGTGGTTTCTTACTTTCCTTCCTTCCTCTCTCTCAACTAATACATTATGGCAAAAAAAAAGCCCCTGTTTTAGCATACTATAGGCACTTGATAAAAAGTTCATTTCTTTCTTTTTCAGTTCATTATGCAAGCCCAAAATTACATGTTATAGCTCAACTGTGGTGTGTGTGTGTGTGTGTGTGTGTGTGTGTACGCGCGCACGTGTATGTGTGTGTGTATGTGCACGCAGTTTAAAATCTGTAAAGCACAATTATCTGGGGCAATAATTTATATTTAAATTCTTAAGTGTTATTTCATTTTTATGCTTATTTGTTCTGAGATCAGTTTCAAAATTGTGCTTTTATAAAGGCAAATGCTTAAGATAGTCTCAGAAAATGAATATTAGTTACTTTTCTGGAACATTTATACAAAGGTCAAAATTTTAACCTAAATATATTTTTAATTTTGGCTTGACTATATTTTCATCATATATTTTGGAATTTCTACCCTATATCAATTGTAAAGTGATGGGCCTCATGGAAGAAAGAGTAAATTAGCAGTTTTTCAAATATGACTATGCATTGGCATTTATGTTAGCAATACATGAAAGTGACATTAATAGGTTGATTTGTGAATATTTTGACATTTTACCAGTGAATTGTCAAAACAGTATTATGAGCACATTCAGCTCCATATTTTCAAAAGTATTAACTGACAGCTATTAACTGCCTTTCTTGGGTGCCAGACAGCAAATCAATGGTATAATCAATATTCCAATCCACGGGCTCTGAATCAGCTATAAAATAAGTGGATTTTGTTCAAATATTAATGTTCACACAAAAACAGTCATTAAGGTCATTAGCAAGATCACTTGCAATCATTGATACTACCAATTATTTCACAGTTTGGTTATTTTCTCCCCCGAAAAGGTGGATCATAGCAATTTTTTTTTTCTGATCTCCTGAGTTCAACTGTTGGGCATATATTCCTTAAATGTTGGGAGTGTAATGTGACCCTAAGAGCAACTTTAGCCAAAGAGCAAAGCAAATGCCTGGCAAACAGCCGGTGCCCAATAAATGCTAGCTGCACTTGAGTAAACTAATCTGAACAAAACCAGAAAAATGTGTTGTTTATTCAGTATACTTTCAATTGATATTTAAAAATCAACTGATTATTATCTTTAATTTTATGAATATCGGTTTTAAATTTTAGAGAAAGACTGAATTAAATGTCTCAAATAATCTATTATGCCTTTAAAATATACTATGAGGGACTTCAGGTAAATTAATATTTAAACTCCAGGGAAATGAGAGAACAGTTTGTAGAGAGCTCTGTGCCACTCATATTTGTTGTGACGTCTATCTTTTAAAAAAAGCAAAATGAAAACATGAAACTGTAAGGAAGGAAGCATGGTGGGGATCTGAATTTAGCACAATTAAAATATATCCGGCCGCTATATTTCTCACATGTTCCAGATTGAAGCTTGTGGATTTTAAGTTAGAAATGGCCAATGTAAGCCAGGTTGTCATCTCAGGAACTCATTTGTGGATTTTCCTCAGGTGTGGAGCTGGGCCTCAGACATAATGCTGACGTAGGCTTGGAGAAGTAAGATCAGGTTCATCAAAGCTCTGGGCCACAACAGCATGGGCACTGAAGGCCTGGGAAGCTTTAAACATGGGCTGATTCCACAGAGATGGAAACATCTTGGAAATTGATCAGCAACAGATTTTTGTACCATGTATTAGAAAACCTGTAATTCCTTACTTGTGGAACTTCTTTGGTGTTCATTAATGTTCAGCAAATCTATTAAACTGACAATTTGGTCTCAAACCCCAATGTTTGGTCAATGGGAGTGAAGCCCTGGCTTTTCCTAATGATCTGAGATCATATTTCAGGATCTTTGTGATATTGCGAACATATCATATAAACATTCTCCTGTGACTCAACAGATTCCCAAACATTGACTAAAGTCTCAACAATTCTCAGTACATACCTGTATGTAGTAATTTATTAAGTTGAATGATAAAACATATATAAAATAGAAATAATCCAAGCATGATACCAACAATAAGCACTTTTAAGTATATTTTTTCCTTGCAAAAATTACTGAAAGCAATTTAGCAATACTAATTAAAGGGTATTAGATTTTATCTTAACTTAACCTGAGAATTCACATGCAAAATATTTATGTCAAGGAAAAATATACAGTCCTATGGCAGGATTGCACTGCAACAATGTTCATCACTCTCTTCATTAAAACAGTAAAATTAGGAATGCTATAGTTATCTACATAAAGCTTTGTTTAGATAAATTATAATGTAATACAATGAAATGCAATATAAATTGCAAATTGTTTACTATAAATATCTATCTGCATAAACTTATTTATGACATATTCATAAATGAAAGAATTACAAAATTGGGTGTATAGTTGATTCATTGTATTTAGGAATAAAGGCACAGTAAAAATGCTGAGAGAAATAAAAATAAATTTAACAATGATTTTTATGGAGTGAGATTTAGGCTGTAAAATGTATGCTGGTTGCTAACTTACCAGTTATTTTTCTCATAAACATATTTTAAAAGATGTATGTATTTCTTTATGCCTTAGTATTAAATATTGTGATATTGAGAGGTCTAAAATTTTATCTCTTTTTTCTTCTTCATTCTTTTCTTGACCAAAATAATAAAAAAGAGATGTATTTTTCAATAGTTCTCCTTACATAATAAATTGCAATAAATGAAACTGTCAGGAAATACCAGAGGGAAAATAAATTTTTTTTATAACTGCCTAACAAAATGTCACTTTGGGATATTTGACATTTTGATATGATCATTGATAATTGTTGTGAAAAGCTCAGTAAATTTGTAAACCAGGTGCAAATAATGTGGCATAAAGTGTTTGTTATGTAAATTAGATGGTTTAAATCTTCACATGTAGCTAATGTGTATAGGCTGAACTTGAAGGCATTTTTTCTCTTCCCACCTAGCAGCACCCAACTGTATAGCCTTCTAATCATCTACCAGTTGAGAAAACTATTTATACTGCTAGACAAACAAACTCACCAAAGAAAGAATAAATAAGACATCACCATATTAGTCCTGATAACCAAGTGGTATGATAGAAGAAAAAGACTTAAAGATAAAAGGACTTACACACAATTGTAAATAGGAAAGAAACTTAGTAATCAAAAAGTCTGTTGATGTCACTTAATGAGAAAACTGTAATCTAAAGTAATTAAATTTCTCAATTGAATTTTATAATTAGTGAAAGAATTGTAGTACAACTCTAGTGAAGTCATAAGTTTCCTACATATTACATTACATGTGCAAAGGAAATGTATTTTCTTAATTTCTTTGCAGCTGATTTTATCCCCCATACTCTGCACTTGGTGAAAAGGGTGAGGTGTGGAAAAGGAAAATTGTCTTAATGGCCAATCACCATGTCTTTTGGTAACTTACTATTTTTTTAAAAAATATGTGTTTATTGATTTCAGAGAAGAAGGTAAGAGGGAGAGAGGGATAGAAACATCAATGATGAGAGAGAATCATTGGCTGCCTCCTGCGCAATTGGGGATGAGCCCACAACCCAGGCATATGGCCGGACTGGGAATTGAACCATGACTTCCTGGTTCATAGGTTGATGCTCAATCACTGAGCCACCGCTGCAGGGTGGTAACTCACTCTTCTTGATAAAAATTTATTTTCTGATTCTACATCTTTTTTTTTGATGTGTCATATGGGTATATGAAGAAGTGGTGCAGTGAACATGACCTTGTGCAACAGAAGACGTCCACAAACACACATGGCGTCTTCAGAATACTTTGTGGGGCCTGCATGAAATTGATGTCATTCTCCTCTTTCCAGGATGATGACAGTGAGAGCAAATGGGTTTCATCTGGCTTTTGTTGAGTTGATGATATACTGGCACTCCTTGCTGGAGGTGGTATTTCTAACCATTTGCCTGTGGTCACAAATTAATCTCCCAAAGATACTCTTTCCTTTGACACCCTCTTAATTTTCTACTGAAATATACTAGTACATTGGAACCTTTTCACAGAACTCACTAGCCTTGAAAAACTAAAGATGATGAGAGCAGAAAAGGAAAAATAACCATAGTGTACATACTCTACAACTCAACTCTAAATAGAATTTATGTCATCAAAGTAAGTCCTCGGGATCATCAATCTAACTTTGACCACCACTCTTGCATCATAAAATGTCCTCTTTTTTTGTGGGTTCTTGACACTGAAAATGCTACACTCATATACTTATTTGCCTGCATCCCCAAAGCCTTCTTTTAAAAGTTATGATTCTGTAGATAATATCCTCCATGGAGGCTACATAGTTTGAAAACTTGCCTCCTGATCATGGAAAATTAAGTTCTCAGGATCTGTTTTAAGTCTTGAATAGTTTTGTTTGGTTGGTTGGTAAAGTTATGATTCTGTAGATAATATCCTCCATGGAGGCTACATAGTTTTGGAAACTTGCCTCCTGATCATGGAAAATTAAGTTCTCAGAATCTGTTTTAGGCCTTGAATAGTTTTGTTTGTTTGGTTGGGTTTTTCCATTGGCAAGGGTCAGGGGGTCTGGGTTTGTGTTTTCTTTGGCCTGATTATTCTAATAAAACTTTTCAACTGTTACATGTTTCAGGAATTCTACCCAAAGTTCTTCCATTGACACTGTACTCAAATTTGTTTTATTTCTCCACTTTCTCAGCACCAAATGTCTCCCTCTCAACCTAATGGCGACTATATTAAGAACGACGATGTTTCAGATCTAATTTGATACAAATTTTGAATAAAGGTGTTTCTAAAAGGATCGTCAGAAGAAAGTTACTGTGAAGAACAGAGCATAAGGTGATTCCTGCCAAAGACGGGAATCGAGGCTTAATTAAACCTCTGTCACTCCAGGAAAGTATCTGCTCAGAATTTTAGAATTTCTGGTAAGTACTGACTACTGCATGTTTCACATTTATTGATTGGGATAATTTATGGGCTTATCCTGTCCCTGTTACATCTTTGCATAATGGGGTATAAATGAAAACAGGGTACAGATAACTTGTCTTTTGAAGTTTATTGGTTGCCAGAGGGGAAAAAAAATCTAAACTTAATGAAGATAATTAATTATTATCCAGAAATCCTTACCCTTGGCCTCAATGCAGTGACTGGCTGGGCAGATAATGGCAGAGGCATGCTAGATGTTCACAAATATCAGGTACTTTTTTTGGGGTATCCAGCAAAACTACATATCTTTGGCTCCTTTATCATTAGAATGGATTACATAAAGAAGTGATATATCCTAATTCCAGGCTTTGCCATAAAACTTCAAGCATGATTATCCAGAATCTCTCTTTCTCTTGTGAAATCCAAAAGACACATTCAAATGATCTGCATAATTTGATGGTGAGCAAGGAGAACCTGTGTTGGATTGTAGTTATAAGAAGTAAATCTTTGTGTTTTTTTAGTATTGGTTTCTATTGTTGCTGTAACAAACTTTAGTGATTCAAATAAGCATACATTCACTGTATCACATTTCTGCAGATCAGAAATTGGAAATGAGTCTTGTGAGTCTAAAATCAACTTGTTGGCCCTAACCGTTTTGGCTCAGTGGATAGAGTATCAGCCTGTGGACTCAAGGGTCCCAGGTTCGATTCCAGTCAAGGGCATGTACCTTGGTTGCGGTCACATCCCCAGTAGAGAGTGTGCAGGAGGCAGCTGATCGATGTTTCTCTTTCATGGATGTTTCTAACTCTCTATCCCTCTCCCTTCCTCTCTGTAAAAAAAAATCAATAAAATATATTCAAAAAAATAAAAAATAAAATCAACTGTTGGAAAGATTGCCTTGTGGGGGGAAGGGGGGTGCGCAAAGTGGAGAACTCCAAGGAAGACTTCATTTCCTTATATTTTTCAGCTGCCTTTATTCTTTGGCTTCTGGCCCCTTGTTCACTTTGAAGTCAGCAGCAGAACAACTTCCAATCATTATCTATTAACCCTGACTCTATGCTCACATCTATTCCTCTGACTTTGACTCTTCAGTTTCCTTCTTATAAAGACCCTTACGATTACATTGCAGCCACCCATATAACCTAGGGTAATCTCCCCATTTCAAAATCCTGAAATAATCACATCTCAAAAGTCTCATTTACTATGTAAGATAACATATTCACAAATCTGGGCATTAGGACCTACACATCTGTGAAGGGCCTTCATTAACCTACCACACATGTTCATCTTTATTGTGCAAGATTGGGGGGTTGTTTATTCTAGCCACTATACTATCCTGGCTAATATAAAGGGGTTAGGAGTTAGTGATTATTTTTATATTTCACAAGATGAGTTTAAAGCAGGGGTGGGCAAACTTTTTGACTCGAGGGCCACAATGGGTTCTTAAACTGGACCGGAGGGCCGGAACAAAAGCATGCATGGAGTGTTTGTGTGAACTAATATAAATTCAAAGACATCATTACATAAAAGGGTACGGTCTTTTTTTCTTTTAGTTTTATTCATTTCAAAAGGGCCTGATCTGGCCCGCGGGCCGTAGTTTGCCCACGGCTGGTTTAAAGTATCAGGAAGAGTATCAAGCAGATACGCCTAATATCAATTTTAATATATAGAATTTAGAATCAAGAGAAAAGCTAATGTTGTTTTCCA
Organism: Myotis brandtii; assembly: GCF_000412655.1. Classification (NCBI taxonomy): domain Eukaryota; kingdom Metazoa; phylum Chordata; class Mammalia; order Chiroptera; family Vespertilionidae; genus Myotis; species Myotis brandtii. Next base: position 151,601 of record NW_005353324.1, on the reverse strand, counting down.
TTACTACTTTCAGAGATACTATTTTCAATCTACACATTTTCTATATTGACACCTCTCAAGATGACACATGGAAAAGTGGATTGGTGGAATTGTTTCTAATAAAAAATAACTGTCTTTACAGTCAATTATTACTTATGTGAATGTTCTCAATCAAGGGCATATATTGAAACCAAAAAAAAAGTTAACAAATGAAGACATTTGAATGCCATTACCCAGGAAATACATATGGTGAGAACAAAAGTTCCAAGGATAAAAACTCAGAAAAAGTCAGTATTTAAGCCAGGGGTAACAGAAGAGAACCAAACAAAGAAGCTAGGAAACCAATTTGGAAACAGTGAGAGGGTAATAGAGGCATAGATTTCTAGAAGTCAAGAGCAAAAATACATTTTCATGGTTACATTTTAAGGATTCTTTAGAGAAGTCAAGTGTGATCAATTCTAATTCGTATTCACTGGAATCAACAGCACATGTGCCTTTTATGACTCACACAAGAATAGATTTTATGGAGTGGCAGCTCATAGTCCTAATGGTAGGAGTCCAGGGAAGGTAAAAATTAGAAACAACAAAGATATAAAATGGAGTCAGGCAGGGTATTTATGAAAAGTTTTTTTAAAAAATAAGTGTTTTTTATTTGTTTTGCTTATTATTTGGGAAAAACATGGAGTCAAGAAATAGGTTTTTCAATGTGTGAGACTATCAAATGTGTCTAAACATTAATAGGTTAGGTGCACAGAAAGATACAAGATAGAAAGTGTATTAAAGTGGTGTCAACACGAATTAAGATTGTAATGTGAGGTGGTTGTAAAGAAAGCTAATGATGTCCCTTGGAAGTGGCTTCTATTACTCTGTCATGTTGTTTTGAATAAAGGGCAAATACAGTAGAATAGATTATTTGAGGAAATTAAAGAATATTTTAAATAGTTACTGTGATCCGGTAAATACAGAATGAGTCATGAGCAGCATAATGTCACAAGTCTGCCTAAAATGGATTTCTCCAGCAGTTATTAAAAGCTTGGTTGGAAAGCTGAGAAACCAATATTGAGACGTCTGCAAAATTGCATTTTTATTGGCAGCATGTATAGAAATGCAAACAATAAATGAATATGTTGGCAAGAGAATGATTAAAATGATGAACCATTACATTTAGAAAAATAGGAAAGATAGAAAATACAGTAGTGGGGATTTGGGGAAGAGGCTAATCCATGTGGAGGCACAGGGCAGTGATAAGACTGTAACTCTTGGTAAGGCTGGAAGACATGTAGTGGGCAGCCACATGTGAGAGCTGCAATGACGGATGAGGAGGTGGGATATTTGATTTCAAGAGTGCCGAATTGAAGAAATTCTAGATAATGATGGAAACAGGTGGCTGAAATAGAGTCAAGGTGAAGATCCCAGGAATTGAGAATGTTACAGAACTAAGAAGTTCACATGTTGGACATCTGTTTGGATGCTTAAATCACTTCCTATGATAGATGACTAGATTTGAAGTAAAGAGGCAAACAATGAGTTGGGTGACAAAACCTTAAGTTAATGATGAAGTGTGACTAGGAAATCTCTAGATGGGGGCAACTCAAAGGAATAATGGATGATATCAATATATGACACAGTGAGCAAAATAAAATGAGGAGGATTTGACAAAAAAACAAAACAACATAAAAATTTCAAGTAAAAACCCTGCATATTTCTAGAGGTTTTGTATGGATTGGATGGTAGAACAATGTTTTTGGAATACAGGGGGCTAGAGGAAGTTTCCTTCAGAGATTGATTATAAAATGACCATTTGACAGATAAGCTTTACAAACCAATACCTAATGAATCTGATGTATTATCTGCAGAAATGATTCATTCCAATAGATGTCCTGCAATTAGATGGGTGACAATATATCTAAATCCAAGCAAGACAGCTGCTCAGTCATCTTAAACCTGGCTGAAATGAGAAGAAGTGTAATGTAGAAAACTTTATGTACAATAAAATCAGTTAAGCGAAGTGAGATTTTCTCAGTGTAGAAATATATCAGTGTATCTTGAGCTCTCTCCAGAGGGTCTTGTACTCAGACAAACAAAGGTGATTTGAACTAGATAGCAAGGGCGTTTTATAGCAGTGCTGGGTATTGCAGACCCCATAGTTTGTTCCCTCCAGGTAACTTCTCTTGCTCTGATTCTATATAGAGAAGAAGAAATGCTTGTTTATACACTAATTCTTTTGAAAACTTGGGGGAAGTAAGCGCGGGAAGGAAAATCATGTCTAAAACTAAGGGTCAGATTCTAACCTTCAAGTTTCTACTCCTTTGTGAAGTCCTGACTTAGCAATCAACCTTCCTCTTTCTTTATAGTCCCAACTCTGACAACTTCAACATTTATGCAAAGGTGAGTTTAAAAGTATGACATGTAAAATATAAGAAACATATATGAAAATGCTATGTTTATTATCCCTATAGTATATGTAGGCATGAATAAGGTCAAATTCTTAACTCACTGAGAAAACTTCACTTTTAAAAAAAAAAATATATATATATTTCAGAGAGGAAAAGAGAGAGAGAAACATCAATGATGAGAGAAAATCATTGATTGGCTGCCTTCTACTGGGGATGGAACCCACAACCTGGGTATGTACCCTGAATGGGAATAGAACCATGACCTCCTGGTTCATAGGTGGACACTCAACCACTGAGCAACACCAGCCGGGCTATTTTAATTCTAAACCGAGTGATAGATTGCAGGATAGTGACTAACCTGTTGGCAGGATCCAAGTGTGCTGAATCTGATGTGCACGGAGTTGGTTTTCTCTGTCTCTACTCTTCTCCTTTCCACACACCATTATGCTGCAGTGAGCCCCAGCCTAGTTTATGATATAAGATCCAGGCATGCTCTCAGAAGTCTCCTTTCTGTCTTGCCCATATGCTGTCTAGGCGGCAATGGGTCCCAAGGCATGCCCCCTGTGTGCAGGCCCAGATGTCTGCTATGTGTTCTCTCCTCCCATCTGACAGCCAGAAGGGAGAGTCTCACCAGCAGCAGTCTAACAACCTAAGCCAGATCATCACTAGGCCCTTGAGACAAATGCTAAATCCTGAGCTTTTTATTCCCTTTCTCTTATAGAATATCCTCCTTTGTAATTAATAAGTGTGTTGTTTTGGTATGAAGATATTTAGACCAAAACAGTTTATCAAAAACCACATTGTTGCATATAATTCAGTTCAGTTTCCTACAACTGTGAGCTTCAGCATCAATATAAAATAAAACAAAATAAAAAGTGAGCCTCTGTTTGTCTATTTGTTTTTCATTGCTTTTTATGGCTATGTCACCTTCCAATATTTTGATGAGTTCAAACGATGATAGTTTAGAACAGAGGCCATATTCAAGAACTGTAACAATTTTTCACCCATCAGAATACAGGCTGGTTTTTCAGCTGGAGCAGGATCCTAGATATGCCAGCTATGCCAGGAATCAATTCTTTAGTTGCTTCAGCAAAGATATTTCTAGGAACCAGCTGGGTATCTGAGAGGTGGCAGCATTCAAGTGAGCTCACAGCAGCAGGATTTTGCCTACAAATAATTGACAACCAGCAGTTAGGCAACTTCTTCCAGGTAACTAAAAACCCTGATTTAGGTAGGCTTGTTAGTATTAATCTCAATGACTATCAAGCTATTTTAATAAGACCAAAAACCTATGCTTATATCTAAGCGCATTCAAAATATTGCATTGAATATTTTAGGAAATAACATTGTGACTGAAGAGTCATCTGTTTGATTGCTTGGATTGGATTAAGGAAATTAGTAGTGAATACACAGGTTAACAACTATCTAGTAGTTAGTGTTAGTAGTAGCATTTTTTCTATATTTCACTTTGTTTTTATATAGTTTTATACACTTGTCTGTTTTAATTACCTCTAAATCACAGAGCATCTTAGTAAACTTTAATAAAGTTATTAAAGAAAATTTAGTTATGTTTCAATCCTTCCATATTTCTGTACACAGCACAGGCACTGTAACACCTTACAGCTGTAATAATGCTTTCACTCATGCTTCAAACATTAAATATGCCAGCCCTGGCCACGTGGCTCAATTGGTTGGAGCATCATCCTATACACCAAAGCGTGGTGGGCTCTATCTCCGGTAAGGGAGCATACGGGAGGTAACTAATCTATGTTTCTCACATAGATGTTTCTCTCTCCCTTCCTCTCTCTCTAAAATAAATACAAATAAAAATTGAATATGTCAAGGATCTTCTATTAGTGTAGGTATCTAGATATTAATAAAGGAAGGAAGCAATGAGAATCAGACATTAAGAAGCCTAATAAACTGGAAAGTTGAATCCAATATTGGGTCTGCTTCCCTAGGAAGCTAGAGCTTCACATGTTCCCCAGGAAGCCATAGGTCCCTTCAGCAGATTACTAGGGGAAGGAATAGAACAATAAAGGGAAAATTCCTCTGCTGAGCACATGCCCAGTAGAAGCTAAGGTGGCACAGCAGAAGGTCCTTCTATTCTGAGGCATGCAAGTAGGAACTAAGATGGGGATCATAGAGACCTATCTTTCTAGCCTGGGAAAAGAATCAGAACCTCGGAAGATATAGGAAACTAGAGGCCTGGTGCACGAATTCATGCACCGGTGGGGTCCCTCGGCCTGGCCTGTTGGATTGGGCCTAAATCGGCTCTCTGACATCCCTCAAGGGGTCCTGGATTGTGAGAGGGTGCAGGCCAGGCTGAGGGACCCCACCGGTGCATGATCAGAGCGGGGAGGGATGTGGGAGGTTGGCCAGCCAGGGAGGGACCATGAGAGGGCCTAGGGTCTGTCCAGCCTGTCCTGCTCAGTCCATATTGGCTGGACCCCAGCAGCAAGCTAACCTACTGGTCGGAGTGTCTGCCCCATGGTGGTCAGTGCACGTCATAGTGAGCAGTTGAGTGGCCTTATCATATCATTAGCATATTATGCTTTGATTGGTTGAATGGCTAACCAGATGACTGGACACTTAGCATATTAGGCTTTTATTATATAGGGTGGATTGGTTAGTGTAGCCTATGAAAGATTGGGAAGTTGATTAGTTAGTTTGAAAGGGTACCTGGTCTTTCCCAAGGCTGAGGTAAGATAATCAGATCATCAGCTTAACAATGAGCATTCTCTTTCTCTGCACTTTTTCTTTCCATAACAACCATGTAGCCCTAGCAGCTGCTGCAGCCTGGCTGTGTGAGCTCCAAGTGGGAGCCTGGGCACAGTGCCAGCCAGAACTCAGCCAGGAACACAGAGTACACTAGCCAATGAGGACAAAGACATGGACTGAACCAATGGCACAACATGTCTGGATATTGGCCCTATTTCTGGGCCTGATGAAAACAGGGTTGGACTTTTTTTTCATGGCAGATGGAGATGAGACTTTGGGAACTTGGGAGCAGCCTTTCATTTCCACCCAAATAAATTGCACAGCTAGACCACATCCTCCCATACGTGGATTCTTCTGGAATGCTTTCCTTGCAACTCTGTGGAAGAACACCATTTCCACCGCAACATGTCCATATATTGAAAATATCCCAGTATCTAAAATAGCTTGAGCAAAAGTAACTTTCATTGCCTGCCTGACCTCTGATATTTCGGTAAGCACATCAGCAAAATACAAAATAATACATGAAGATGTAGGCTTTGCATATGTCATACTATACACCATACACTCGCACTCACCTATATTCTCTTCTTCCCTATTCCTCTCTGTTCCTCTCTGTTTCTCTCTCTCTCTCTCTCTTTCTCTCTCTCTCACCACCCCCCCCACACTCTCTCTCTCTCTCTCTCTCTCTCTCTCACCACCCCCCCCCACACACACAAATACTTTTTATTGTAGTCTACTATGATATGAAATTCTGGAAACACAGTAGGATTCCTCTATAGGTAACTAACCAAATTAAGTGAGATCAATTGCCTACATATTTCAGTGTATTCTTAGTTTTCTGTCTGGAGAGCTCTTACGCTGAGGAATTGAAACTTGTGGAATAAGAGAAAGACACATTTTTTAAACTTGATATTAATATTTAAAGCACACCTTTTTATTCCACACTATCCAATGCGTTTGAGTTCCTAAGTTTGTGATTTTGCTTATTTTCTGTTTGGTTAAATGCCTTATAAGCACATGTTCTCCTCTGCTCCACATAATTGGTCAAACTGCCACATGTTTCCTTTATGCAAAACTGCTTCCAGAGGGGATGCACTGCCTTCCACGCCAGCGAGAACTGAAAACCAAAGGTTGTGGTGGTCAACATCAGTGCTTCATTTGAAAGTTAAATGGATCTGCCTCTGAATGTCAGTCGCCCTTCCAGGTGAAGTCCAGGCTGCCAAACTCTCACATTTTAGTGTTACAGATTCCTGATCTAATTCTGTACAGGAAAGGGACCAGACAATGAACTTCCTCATAAAAAAAGAGTAGGGAAATATCTGGATTTTGTCGTGTGGTACTCAGAATGCCTTAAACTTGGCCCTGCCAAGGTGCTCATGATGGCAGCTACTCCCAGGCTTTCTCTGTTACAGACTATGTTGTTCCAAATATTCAACTCCTCAATCACTTTCCCTGAGTATTTATGTTACTTCCTTTAAGTAAAAATTCAAGGTCATGCCAAGCTTTTCATGTGATGAGCTGATTTCCTTGGGGCAAGAATGGGGCAATGTTAATAGTGCTGGAATGATGAAATAAGATATTTTGGGTGTTCTGAAATATTGAACTCCCTTGTATTCCAAAAGCTGGTGACAGTAATCATTAAATTGACATACCTATTTGATTAAGGCATACTGAATGAACCAGTGGCTGCTGCATAAAGCTCTGCCCTTGTATTTACTCTTGGTCTCTGATTCATTGTTTCTCAGCTTTCTATCCACCTGGAATGACATAATCCAATCATATCACCTAATTCAGATCACCAAAATTAGCAAGAAAAGTCAGACTTGCTTGAGGCCATTAGTCATTTTACAGATTCATTATTCTTTATTTTATTTTTTCTCCTCATTTGAACATCAATCATTAATGTCAAAGATTTAATGTTTTAGAATTTTACCCTCCCTATTTGGTCATTTGTAGGCTTTAATTAACTTCACTTCATATCCGATGTACTCTTATTGGTCATAAGTTTTATCAGTGATTTTTCTATTCTAATTTATACATAATTATCTGGTTTATGATAACAATGGGGGGCTCTTGTCAGTACCCTCAGAGTTTCTATTACATCTGGAAGGGACCCTAGGACCTACATAGTTATACAAACTCTAAGCAATTCTGATTCAAGTAGCTCTCCCCGTCACACTTGGGGAAACACTAAGCTAGATAGTCTTATCTCCAAGGGCTCTTTCACCATATAAATATTAAAATCCAAAGCTATCATCTTTGGCCACAACCTCATAACCTTTTATCTCTGCACTCTCATTCACAGATGGTAGAACTTGTAGAATTATGCTCTTGTGACCCCTCTATGTTTCTCAGCATACAGATCAGCTAAACACCGATTCAATCTGTATCTTAGGTTTTACACGTACACGTTCTTTTACCAATACCTAGATACTTTTAATGCCTTACCTCAGCCACAAATACCCAGGGGGAAAAAAAGTGGATCACTGTTATAACCCTACATCTGCATTACCAAGTGCAACTGGAGAAAATCATTCATTTAGGATAGATGGTCACAATTAAAGACCTTCGGTTTCAAACTGGACAGTCTTCAGAACCAGTTGTCCATCATTTATTTCACCTCGACACCTTTCTTCACCCATTTCTCAAACACTATCCAAAGCAGAGCAGTAATAGAAATTCCAACTGTACTTTCAAAGGAGAACTTTGCTCTTTCCTTCCTCTGCAAGATAAGTGGAGCAATCTCGCATAATTTCCCACAAATCACTGTTCCTTTTACACATTTAGAAACATTACTGAAAACACAAGCCTTGTCTACTTTGTCTCATAAGTTGAAGTAATTGATCCTTCACCTCCTAAATTGAACCACTGTTGCTCTTCCTGACCATGTAGTTTAAAAACTTCCTGCACTGCACATATACTTTCTCTTTTGTAGAATCAGTGTGTTCCAAGTAGTGAATCGTCCTTAACCAATATGATGAGTTCAATAGTCCCATGTTATAAACATGCCTCTTGAGCCTGGTTTACCTGTAGCTACTGCTGTATTTTTAAGCTTTTTAAAATTGTAGAGAGTTCTCCTTTTGCTAATTCATGTTGATTATTGCCCAGATGTTATTCAACCATTTATCTACTTTCTAGTCCCATATCTTCTCTCATCTCCTCTATAAAATGTTGGCTCATAATCCCTCCAACTGCTAAGTCTATTCATCTTGTTCACTCCATATATATATTATCTTTCTTAAGATTTTGCAACCATTTGGTAAAAAACCCAAACTAAATAAAATGTATCTCTAACCTGCTATATTCAACAAAAACAATGCAGTATGTGTCTTGCTAACTATTTTGTAATTTGTATTTGTTTTTCTTAGAGCTCAAAATAAACAGTAAATATATCTCTTTAACCCATTTTCTCTTTTCTTTTTACATTTATTTTGCAATGAATAGGAGTTCCTGATGCTTCACATCCTCTTCAAGGTTTGGAATTGTCAGATTTTGGGGGTTTAGCCATGCTAGTAGATGTGTAAGGGTATCTCAATTAAATTTTAATTTGAAAGTTCTTAATTATATTAGATACTGAGCATCTTTTCATATGACAATTATATATATGCATCCATATATATATATATATATATATTCTTTGTTCATATCATTTGCCCATTTTTGATTAGGTTACTTGTTTCCTTATTGTTGAGTTTTAAGAATCTTTACATATCTTGAAAAAAGTCCTTTTTCAAAAATACAATGTTTATAAATATTTTTTAGTTTGTTCTATAAGATAATCACAGTTTTTAAGCAAATAATTTTGAAATTTAGGTACATCAAAACATACTGCCTTAACTTATACATGAACACCATGGCATAGTGACTTTACATTTGGGTTTTACCTCCAAGTAATCCTTTGAAATAGAGTCCCACAGTCTTAACCAATTAAACAATTGACTTGAACTTGCTAGTTCGTGTGTGTGTGTGTGTTTGTGTGTGTGTGTTACATACAAGATATCCATAGCATAATAATTATATCTCTATGAAACTCAGTTACAAAGAAGATTCTCACTTTTCTGCATGAAATTTAAAGTTAACAATCAAAATTAAAATAATAATGACCATTATATGTTAAAAAAAATAAATGAGATAAATAACAGTACAAAAGTGGTAATAAAAATTTTCTGTTTTAATGCCAGCTATTCTTCCAGGGGAATAAAAAATAATGAAGGAGCAACACAGGTAGGATTCAGAAAGTCTTCACTGAGCAATCTCTATATTCTTTGTGATTTTGCATATATTTTATAAATTTGAAATTGCCTCTGGGAAATTAATTCTGATTCTGAATATATAAAATTAGACAAAGCCAGCTTAGCAATTTTTATGGGAATTAGGCCTCATCTGTCATTGTCTACATGGTATCCAGACAGAAACAGACAAAAACAATATTTCAAGAGTATATGTAATAATGGAAGCATATACTCTAAGTGGAATCAAGTGCAATCATCTTCAAGATAATCTGCAAATAACATAAATAAACTGATTCTATTAAAATATATGTTCTATTAAAGAAGATAACTCAGAAAGATAACTTTAATTAAAAAATAATAAATTAAAGGGATAATGTACATTTCCTTAGTAATTTTAATAAGAAAACTTAAATATAATACTACATGTGCTATAAACAGAATTGTGTCTCTCGGTAATCCATGTGTTGAAACCCTAACCTCCAATATGATGACTTTTGGAGATAAGGTCTTTGGGAGATATTTAGATTTAGATGAGATTATGAAAGTGGGGGCCTCACAATGGGATTAACAGCTCATATGAGGAGACACCAGAGAGCTTGTTCTCTTTCTCCCCCATCATGTGAAGACACAGAGAGAAGATGGCCATCTACAGGCGAGGAAGAGATCTTTATCAGAAATCAACCATTCTGACATTGTGATCTTGTATATTTAGGCTCCAGAAATGTGACAACATAAATTTCTGTTTTTTTTAAAGCCACCCAGTGTGGTATTCTGTAATGAAAGACCGAGTGGACTAAGACGACATACTATACATAATTATGATAAGCAAGAAGGTTGGTTTGTGTGTGTGTGTGTTTTGTCTGTGCCTGCACACAAATACATGGAGGTAGGAGCAGTAGACTGTAAGAAAGAAGGGAAGAAATAGCAAGTCATACAAATTTATCATTTTCCCCAGTATTCTTTAAGGTGGTGAGTCTGATATCTTTCTATTAGTAGAGTGAAATAAAAATAAAATTTGAGTCAGAGTTCTCCATAACAATAAATCTATTGTTCTTGCTTTTCTGTGCACAAGGAGGTGCTGGCCTAGTGAAATCACTGCATCATGTTAAGAAGGAAGCATTAAATGGAAAGTTCAGGAAAATGTCCTATTCCGTACCATTTATTACGCTGTAATCCTTGCAGAAAAGAATGGAAGCTAATATCTTAGATTATTTTTCTTATCTTAGCATCTTAATTGATTTCCCTCTATCTTTTATACACTTGCTTGAAGCCAATGAACAAAGAGTGTGTTTCTTTCACAAGGCGTATTCTATCATGTAGTAATGAGGTTTTTAAAAATACATATCCCTTTTGGAGACACATGAAAGTACAGTGCAGTACTGTTGACCTATACCACACACATATTTTGAATCTCAGCCATTTACTAACTTCATACTCAGATTAGATGATCACAAGGCACCAAAAACAAAATAAAATCTCATTGATTGTGGTATGTGCTAAGGTGACATTACTGCAGGAAGATGAGATCAATTATTAAGAACTGGAGGCCAATAGACTTAACTTTCAATGCTGTCACTGTCACCAGCTGGCCATGTGACCTTAGGAGGTTTAATGAGGAATTGTTTGTAAGGTGCTTAGCACCATGATTGGCAGTTAGTTATTGATCACCCAAGGTTAACTGACTTTGAAGTTTTTGAATTAAGGATTGGAAGCACATTTATTATGTTGTTTTTATGCATCACAATGCACTTTTAATATGTAATTATACATTTACTAGAGGCCCGGTGCATGAATTCGTGCACCGGTGCGGTCCAGCTGGCTCACCCCGATTGGGGACATGGGCAGTTGGCCTACCGGCCCCACCCCCAATTGGGGTGGGGGGGGCCCCAGGAAGTTGTCAGGTGGGCCCAATCCCCGATCAAGGTGTGGGGGGCTGATCATGGGTGGGGCTGGCCAATGGGAGGGGCCCCGGGTGGTTGGCAGGCCGGTCCCAGCCCCTGGTCAAACTCTGGTCGAACTCCCAGTCAAGACAATTTGCTTATTACCCTTTTATTATATAGGAAAATATTTCCTATTCAGGTATTCAACAAATATACATTATGTAACTACTATGCTAGGTACTGTAATAGGCAGTGTTACTTCTACACACACACACACGCACACACACACACACACACACACTCACAAATCAGCTAATCCTGAGAATTATTTTGTAATACATTACTAAATTACTAAGGCTTGTTATCTAACTTATTTGAATGGTTAATTTTTCAAAAAATAAATGCATAGCCCAAGAGCATATACGTGCATTGGCAAATTTCAAGATGTTTACAGGAAAGTTGCAATTTTGCATATTATGTATGATGTCTATATTTCATGTATGTCTCATTGATTTATATATTATGATTTCTATACTCTTGTAGTATAAACACAATACCAATTTGGAATAATTTTTAAAAAAATAAAACTGAGCTACATAGAAACAAGAAGTATAATGATTCCAACATCCATAGTTTATTCTAAATATTACAAATAAAATATTTTGTCTTGATTAGGGTTTCCTGGACACTTCCCCCCATATTTTACATTATGTAAATTCATTAAAATGTATGTGTGTGTGTCTGTATATGTATGTGTGAGTGTGTATACATAAATGTCTAAGGGTACCTCATTTTTTTGTAATTTGAAATTTCTTAATTATACAAGATAATGAGCATCTTTGCATATGCTTATTTATTGTGTATGTATACATACACATAAACACACACATGGAAATGAGAAAAAAAATGAAACTAAGGTGATAAATGTATAGTAACAGTCAAATGGTGTGCCTATTATTTAATAACTAGGGGCCCAGTGCATGAATTCGTGCACCTTGAAAGGAACTGTGGGCCACGAGGCTGTGGTAGGCACAGTGATGGGTCTCGGCCCATCTTCCTCACCCCCACCTGGCCCCTCCCTCCACTGCCCCTGGTCCCCTGTCTGCAGGCAGGCCTGCTCCCGCCGACACCCCACACGCTGACAACGCTGTCCCCACTTGCACCTGCTGACAGTGTGGAGAGAATGGGGTCAGCGCCAGCAGCTGGTGCTAGCGGGGCCAGTGCTGTCAACAGATGCGAGCAGTGGCTGCTGCCCCTATCACCCCTCAGGAGCAGAGGGAGGTGGAGAAGCCCTCAGGGGCAATCGGGGCCAGCAGCCACCCCTCACACCCGCTGATGACGCTGAGTGATCAGGACAGACACCGGGCACTGGCAGCAGGTGTGAGCGACAGCTCTGATACTGGCAGAGGGTGTGAGCAATGGCTCTGGCGCCAGCAGAGGGTGTGAGCGCCAGCAGGGACTGTGGCGCTTGGGAGCAAAGAATTTTCAGTAACCACCAGAGGCTCACCCCAATGACAGCAACAGGTGCCCCGCCTTGGTCTGGCACCCCCTCTCACCTGCTCCACCATCCTGCCATGTCCAATTCCCCTCCATGTTCTGCACACACCCCATGGTGGTCAGCGCACATCATAGTGACTGGTTGTTCAGTTGTTCCTATTGTTCCACCGTTCGTTCTATTTGCATATTAGCCTTTTATTATATAGGACTAGAGGCCCGGTGCACAAAAATTTGTGCACTCAGGTGGGGGGTCCCTCAGCCCGGCCTGTGCCCTCTCACAGTCTGGGACCCCTCGGAGGATGACCACCTGCTGGCTTAGGCCTGCTCCCTGGGGGATTGGGCCTTAGCTGGCAATCAGACATCCCTCTGGCAGCCCGGCAGCCCTCGGGGGATGTCCACTTGCCAGTGGGGAGCAGACCTAAACTGCAGTCAGACATCCTTAACTCTGCTGAGGAGGCAGGAGAGGCTCCCACCACCACCGCTGTACTGGCAGCCATCAGCCTGGCTTGTGGCTGAGCAGAGCTCCCACATGTGGGAGCGCACTGACCACCAGAGGGCAGATCCTGCATTGAGCGTCTGCCCCCTGGTGGTCAGTGTGTGTCATAGTGACCAGTCATTCCAAGTCTTTCTGCTGTTAGGGTCAGTTTGCATATTACCCTTTTACTATATAGGATAGA
>NW_005353324.1:130406-137867 GCF_000412655.1 Myotis brandtii | reverse complement strand
TCTGGTATTTATTTACCTTCTATAATTGAAACTTTGTTGCCATCCTGCTCACTCCAGCTCTGAGGCCATGGCCTGCTGAAAGCAGGTATCTGGGGTTTGTTTAGCTTCTATAATTGAAACTTTGTTGCTTTCGGAGCTGTTGCTTTCAGAGCTCAGAGCTGGGTCGTGGCAAGCGGGGAACCTTGGCTTCCTCCATCACTGGAGCAAGCAAGCCTCCTGCTCGCTTCAGCTGCGTGGCTTCCGGCCGCCATCTTGGTTGGCGGTTAATTTGCATATCGCCCTGATTAGCTGATGGGAAACGTAGCGAAGGTACGGTCAAGTACCCTTTTTGTCTTTTATTAGATAGGATTGTCTCTCAGTTCAAGTCCTTCTCTATTTTATGCTTTGCAATGATGGGGTCAAAGCTCTGTAAACTTCATTTCAACATTATCAGCTGCTTCTCTCATTTTCTTCCAATAGGGAACCCAGAAGGGAGACTGGAAAACAAGAGGAGGGGAGGGATACATCTTATTCCCCGTGTGCTTTCTGTACCTGTTAGGAGTACCAGTTTCTTTGCCCAGATGTGGTGTCGTGTCTTATTGCCACCCTGTTAGGAGCACTGCATTTTCTAAACATACCCTGCAATTTTATGGACCCTAGATCTGGGAAGAGGAAGAGGGGAATTCTTAGAAGTGAAAAGTACTGAGTACTGTGTCAGAGTAAAGTGTCTTCAGATTCCCATTCCCTTTCCTCCTCACCCTATAGGGTCTTTTCAGAGGCTGTTGTCATTTTCTAATTTGACATTCTAAGGGAAAGAGGTCAGTGCCCTTGACTAAATAATCAAGTATTGTATGTTTTAAAATTTTTGTTGCATACCAGCTGATAATTGCTGGCTTCTAAATGTCTCAGAATAGTTTCTGTAAAATACAAATCATCTTGCCTTCTTCATGAGGTGAGAAAGAAGGTTAAGTGGATAATATGCAGGGACTAATACATTATAAGAATGCAATTATTATTAGCTAATTTTAGATTTTTTTTATTGTTCAACCCAAACATATATAATTTCAGCTGGTAGTGAGTTCTTTAAGGAAAATAAACAAGGCACCATAATAAATAGTAATTTTACTGTGTGGGATTGAATACTTCAGGTTGGGGCACCAGAAAGAAACCATATGATAAGTTGGCATTTGTGAGGTATATTAATTTTTTATTGTGATATAAAAAATTAACCACCAATTTAAAGACATAAAGAAATACCTATTTATTTTTTAACATTTTTTACTTGATTTTTAGATAGATTGAGGACAGGAGAGATGTGGAACAGGAAGAAAAATGAGAGTTATTGAATAATCCTTTGTAATATAATCTGACTGTCAGAAACAATGAATTGATATGGAATAAGACAATGAGTTATCTTCAGAATGTCCTTAAAACAAAGTTGAAGAAGAAAATACATGACCTTTTTGTCTTCACATCAGTCAAAAGGGAGGGAACCTCACCAGGAACCAGATGAGGATATTCTGGTCAGTCTGGTAGGCTTAGAAAACAGTCAGAAAGGCTGGACCATCAGCTTGATGATCGAAGTCATTTTACTCCTTAGCTCTGAATTAAAGTGATCCAACTTTCTGACAGTATAATGATGGACTACTTTTTCTACAGAAGCAACAACTTAATTCAAATCACGTCAATGAATGCCTTTTCATTCCTTTGCTAGGCAAAGTGAAAGGTGCTAGGGTTTTAAAGATAAGTAGGTTTTATTATTGGTCTTTTAGAACAAACAATTCTGTGCTAGCTAACAGCAAGCTGCAATGTAGCTAATGATGTGGTAAGTGCTTGTGACTAAGGTGCTTTGGGAACACAGAGAAAGCAGCAATTAATTTTTTTTGAAGTGCACAGAAGTATTTTACAAATACAGTGATAACTCAGCTGAGACCTAACCAGTGAGCAGAAGCTTGCCAGGGAGATGAGGGGGGCATTGTGAACAAAGGAAAGAAAATGCAGCATCTTCTTTAATCATCACAACTGTTAGGTATTTATTACCCTCAAAGTTCTCCTGCAAGTTCCCTTCTTGAGTTAAGGTAAAAAAGTGAGGTTGTAACACATTTCTTTTGAGGCCAATTACAATCTCATAGCTATTTCCTTTTGTTGTTGTTGTTATTTTTTTCATAAAAAAAATTTCCAAATGGACAAATTAATGACAGACATGTAAACTAGAAGACAGATTCAATATATACTTATTCTCATGGAGGTGGAACAGTTCTAGGAAAGCAAAGGCACAATGGAAAACATTGCTGAGAAGAAAGCTCTAGGTATCTAAGTGTCTGGGACCGAACAAGGAGGTAGCAGAGACATGGACTCAGGCCTGGAGGCTATGGAGGGAACAGAAATGCCATGACCAGATGCACTTGCAAGGCCGAGAGAAAAGGCATTCGAGCCACATTTCATGCTAGAACTTGGTGCTCAGAGACCAAACGAACTTAAAGTGGCAAATTGGCAAAGATGAAAACAGGTAGTGATTTCTGCTAATACTTAACATTGTACTTTGAAATTCAACAATACAATGATAAAGAACTGTAAACATTTAGAAAACGAGAAAAATTACCTTTGTTTTCAGAACACAAGAGCCTTTCTGGAATGGCAACGGTGTGAAGCTGTGGGTAAATATTAAAAACAAAAAAGGAATTGGAGTCATAGAAGCAGAAAAAATTGAGTTTGCCTGCATTCTCATACACTGCTAGATGAATTGTATATTTGTCCAATCCATCTAGAGTATGTTTGCAATAGTGAGAAACCTTAAAACCATCTTATTCACTTCTGTGATTTCATAACTCTATCCAAAATATGGGCAAAAAGATCGAATTCTATGATTGTTGTTCCATTTAAATGGTAAAAACTGGACATGATATTGGTATGCAGGAATACGCTGAGGAAATTAATTTGCACGCCATGTGCTAATCCAGCATTAACATCAATACCATAGGATAAAATTGTTTACATATAAATATGCCCAGACATATTCTCAATTTAGTTATTAAATAAATTAATATATTTGTGGCAATTATTTCTTGCCTATGGCTGGAAAGAGCATGATTATTATTTTCCTTAAATTTTCTATTTTTTTTATTTTTCTACATTGACCAAACACATTTTTAAAATTAGTAAGTTTAAAGTAATTATAACACCTTGTTAAACAAAAGATAAAATTTTAAGTCACTCAGAAGATTAAAGGCATATGAATGGCTATTTATTGGAAATAATTATCAAATAGTTTATTAAATTAAAATGTTGAAAAACAAAACAAAATGAATTATAGAAAAAGTGTTTATAGATTTAAAAAATCAGTGATGGAAATGTTATAAGCAGAAAATTAAAAAGTGGAACCATAAATCTGCTATAGGAATTCTCATTAGCTAAATGTAAAATAAAATAATGTTAGAGATTATCCAAACCGATTATATCACTAATCTTATTTTTCTGATTGATTGAACTATGCCTCATTGTTCTTATTTTTAGAATCTGAGTCCTATTATTATATCCAGAATAAGACAAGGATAAATGAGATCTGGGTAGTCCAAAGATGCTTCCCTCACCCCTAGCTCTATTGAGTATGATTGACAAATAAAAAGTCTATATATGTACATATATATTTAAAATGTAAAACATGCTGTTTTAATCTTTGTATAAATTCTTTGTATAAATTATGAAATGATTACCATAACCAAGCAACATATCCATCACCTCACATAGATACCATTGTGTGTGTGTGTGTGTGTGTGTGTGTGTGTTTTGTGGGGGGTGAGAACATTTGAGATTTATTTATTTTTTAGTAAACGTCAAGTCCATGATACATTATTATTCACTATAGTAACTATTGAGTTTCCAGAGCTTATTCTATTATAGCTGAAGGTTTGTATCTTTTGACCAACATTTTCCCATTTCTCTCACCCTCGAGCCCCTGGTAACCACCATTCTCTTGTTATTCATTTGACTTTTTTAGATTCTGCATGTAAGGGAGATCATGCAGTATTTGTCCTTCAGTGTTTGGCTTATTTCCCTTAACATAATGTTTCCAGGTTTATCCATGTATTCATAAACAGCAGGATTTTCTTCTGTTTTAAAGGCTAAACAATTCTATTGTGTCAATATCCTACATTTTCTTTGTCCATTCATCCATTGACTGATACTTAGGTTGTTTCCTTATCTTGGTTACCATGGATAATGCTGCTGTGAATATGGGAATGCAAATATCTGTTCAATTATACTTTTTTTGCAGTGATGGTTGAGTTGCTTACTGACCAAAGCTTATGGCAAGCAATAATAACTTCTCTTTCCAAACAACATACTTTCTGAATGTCTGGAGGAGCAGGGGTGCAGAGACGGGGAGAGAGAAAGGGGAGGGGGAGAGAGAGAGAGAGGAAAACAAGACATGTTTAGCAATATAAAGCCCAAAGATATATCTTTTACGATTTTCCTTTTGTAAACCAAACAACTAAAACCATCATAAATATTTCTAAATGTATTATAGCAATGACACCTGACTTCTGGATAAAGCATAATTTGCTTCTGGCGAATCTTTTGCAGCCTATTAAAATACAGAATGAAGGTTTATGTGGACTCACTGCTTTGCTAATCCTCTATTTCAGCACGCACTGATTGTGAGGTCAAAAGATTGAGTTATGCCCTAACCGGTTTGGTTCAGTGGATAGAGTGTCACCCTGCGAACTGAAGGGTCCCAGGTTTCATTCTGGTCAAGGGCATGTACCTTGGTTGCAGGCACATCCCAGTAGGAGGTGTGCAGGAGGCAGCTGATCGGTGTTTGTCTCTCATTGATGTTTCTAACTCTATCCCTCTCCCTCTCTGTAAAAAATCAATAAAATATATTTTTTAAAAAAGAATGAGTTATTTCTTGAGGTTGCACTTGATTTTTCCAAATCTTTTTGTTCTACATTACACTACTCCCTCTGCTTTATTTATTTTCCACTCTTGGCATTAGGCATTCCCTAGATATTCACGATGCCACTAAGGAAAATTAATAGAATTGATATATGAAGTTACAGTTTGCAGCTGCTTCCTTTTCATCTAACAACTGGATCCCCTAATTCTGTTCATGATCAAATAATCAAATTTGTCATGATGCCCAGTTCTTGAGCAACTCAATCAGACTTGTATTATATACTAATCCAACTAGACATATTTATAATATTTTTATGTTTTAAACAGAAGCTAGGATTATCAAGTAATATAGAACCATATGTTCAGGACAACAAGGAGAAATAAAAAAACTACATTATTTAGAACTAATTTGTAGAGTGTCTGAGTAAAATTTATATTCTAAATACACTGGTTGCATGGATTAATGTAATCAGATTCATTGTAAAGAGTGCTATCCGATAAAATGTAGGATAGCCAAATAAATCGTATATTCAGCTAAATAATGAATAATCATTTCATATAAGAATGTCCCAAATATTGTATGGGGCATACATATGAAATATGTTATTTCTTTGACATTTCAATTTAACTGAGTGTGCAATATTTTTATTTTCTGAGATCTTTTGCTGCAGGTTAGCTTAACTCAGTGAATTTTTCTTCTTTGCAGAAATGAGATCAGTGCTCATTTTCCGCACAGTTGTGCTTCCAGACCATTTTCTCCTCTCAAAAATCAAATAAATAAAAGAGAACCAAAACCCTGTAAACACATTTCCTTTAAATATTTCTGCCTAGTTACATGCATTCTCCTAACCTCTATCTAGAGTTAACACTCATTTTAAATTCAAAACCTCATTCTCATATCACATTTTATTCTTTGATTTGGTTGTTTGCTTTACAAGCTTAGTTATTTGATGAGTTCAAGGAAGGTCATTGATTTGCAGGGTGGGAGTCAGTGGTGTTTTTCCAGCTCTCTACATCTCTAAGCTGAAACCGGGGTTATATTCCTTTTAATTCAGACCAGCAATTTATGCAAGTGCCTATACTCTGAAAGAATTGTCAAGAGAATATGTCCTCAGATTTTCTAGCATGTCTTTATTATCTGTAGAAACATTATGTTTTTATAATATATTAGAGGCCCAGGGCATGAAATTCATGCACTGGGGGTGGGGGGTGTCCCTTAGCCCGGACTGTGCCCTCTCGCAGTCCAGGAGCCCTTGAGGGATGTCCTACTGCCGAAGAGGCGGGAGAGGCTCCTGCCACCACCACTGCACTTGCCTTGAGCCCGGATCAGGGCTTCTGGCTGAGCAGTGCTCCCCCTGTTGGGAGTGCACTGACCACCAGGGGGCAGCTCCTGAATTGAGCGTCTTCCCCCTGGTGGTCAGTGCACATCATAGTGACTGGTCATTCTGGTCATTCTGCCGTATCTGTTGGTTCGCTTAGGCTTTTATTATACTAGAGGCCCGATGCACGAAATTTGTGCAAGGGGCTCAGCCCATCGCAGCCCTGGCTGCCTTGAGGCCCCGCCCACTGGTCATTCCAGAATGTCATCTGGAAGGTCATTCCAGAAGGTCATTCTGCCATCTAATTAGCATATTAGCTCTTTATTATATAGAATAGATTGTAAACTTGCATGGGTTTTGAGCACAGTCCTTTATCACTGCTCTTTTTTAAGAAATATACTTTTTTCACAGTTTCAGCAGGAAAAAGGGTTTCAGAGGAATTTTCCTACCTGTATAATTCTACAGCTCCTTCCTTCCTTTTGTGATGACAATGTTCCCTCCCACTTTCTGACAGGTGCCTCCCCTGCTTTAGTCTCCCTTTTGTGTGCACTTGCTCTTTGTCTCTGTTCTGCCTGATTTAGTTTCTACTTCAAGCAAAAATCCTCCATGTAGGGATTTACATGGTTATTTCGGTTCATAAGACTAAGATTTCTATAGCATTTTCAAACATTATCATGGTCATCCTCATACCCTATGATGTAAATTTAGGAGTACCAATCATCATGGTTTCACTGTTTCTTTCAGCAGAACCCACTAATCTTTCCAATGAGTACCTACTGAAAAATTATAAAAAATCAAGACTTCTAGCTCTTTTTGCCCTGTGCTTAATGTTTTGTTTCATGGATATATATTGGTGCAAATTTTGTTTTAGATGTCATTTTGTTTTCTACCCTATTTACTCAATCAGCTTTTAAGTGCATTTTAAAATATAATAAATTATATGTAATCATGTTATTTTTAATTTTTGTTCTCTTCATTTATTTTTATGGATCCTTATTCCATAGGTGTTATAACTTTTTTTCCCAGAAGAACTGCCTTCAACAATTCTTACACTCTACGAATTCTAGCAGTAAAAACCATTACTTTTTGTTCATGTTAAAACATATTTTGACTTTAAGTTACAATATTATTTCACTAGGAATAGAATTTGAGGTTGACCGTCTCCCCTCCCCACCCATTCTTTAGCAATATCACTCTATTATCTCCTTGCTTGCTAAGTTTCTGAAGAATGTCTGATATTCTTCTAATCTTTGTTAGGTTTTAATATATA
>NW_005353324.1:128371-129456 GCF_000412655.1 Myotis brandtii | reverse complement strand
CAACTGTTGCAGGCGCGGGAGCGTGACAGTGTGCTGGGTGATGTTCGCATGCCAGGGGGGATGTGCACACCGAAAGCCTCTGGCTTTGCAGATCCGCAAACCCCCATGGTGCAGCCAGGAGGACGTCAGTCTGGCCCGCCACGGTGGCTGTCCCTGCAATCCTGCACCTTCTGGACCAGGAGGCGGATCTTGCGCAGCCACTCCTGGGCGCTGATGGCCTGCAGGCCCTACTTCAGCTCAGCCTGCAGGCTCCGCTTAGCGCACTCACAGCTGTCACCACCGCCCTCCACCAGCCTGCCTCCCCTGTCCAGAGGCTCTCTGCGCTGCTCACCTGCCCAGAGTGACTGGGAGGAAGCCAGGCGTCCTGCCCTGACCAACCCCGGCCAATCCGCTCCTGTGCGAGCTGCCGCCCCGCCGGAAAGGGTCACGGATCCAGGTCCCGGGACCATGGACAGCCTCAAGCACTGCCCCCCGCCCGGCAGGGTCACAGATCCGGGTTCCGGGACCACGGCCAGCCTAAAGCACTGCCCCCCACCTGCCAAGACATGGATCCGGGTCCCAGACCGCTGACAGCCTCAAGTGCTCCCCGCCGCCCGCCAGGTCACGGATCCAGGTCCGGACCGTGGACAGCCTCAAGCACTGCCCCCCCGCCTGCCAGGTCACAGATCCGGGTTCCAGACCGCGGACAGCCTTTCCCGCTGCCGCCTGCCTCCAGTATGCAAATTAGCTGCCATCTTGTTGCTTCAGGGTGGGGGTCCCCACTGGGGTGCCTGGCCAGTCTGGGGGAGGGGATGATGGCTATTTTCAGGCTGGCGGGCTACTGAGGCTCCCAACCTCTCCTTTTTTTCTTCTTTTTTTTTATTCTGGGATTTATTTACCTTCTATGGCTGTCACTGGAGCTGAGAGCCGGTTTTAGCTCTGAGGCTCAGCTCCAGCTACGAGACCTCCGCTGCTGAAAGCAGGGATCTGGGTTTGTTTGGGTTCTATAATTGTAACACTGTTGCGATCCTGCTGGCTGAAGCCCGGCTGGCTGAAAGCAGGTTTCTGGGGAATGTTTACCTTCTATATTTGCAACAATGTTTCTT
>NW_005353324.1:123025-128102 GCF_000412655.1 Myotis brandtii | reverse complement strand
CTTCCTGCCCCCAGTGGGGGGGGGGGGGTCCATCAGCCTGGCCTGCGCCCTTTCACAGTCCTGAAGCCCTAGAGGGATGTCTGACTGATGGCTTAGGCCCGCTTCCCATGGGGAGCGGGTCTAAGCCATAGTCGGACAACCTTTGAGCTGCCCTAGGGGCTCCCACTACCACCACTGTGCTCACCAGCCATCAACCCAGCTTGTGGCTGAGCAGCGTTCCCCCTGTGGGAGTACACTGACCACTAGGGGGCAGCTCCTGTGTTGAGTGTCTGCCCCTGGTGGTCAGTGTGCATCATAGCAACCAGTCATTCCACCATTCGGTCAATTTGCATATTAACCTTTTATTATATAGGATAAATACATATATACATACATATATTATATACTATATACTTGTATATATAAATTTCTTTTCTCCAATATTTTCTCTATATTTTTGGTTTTCAGAAGTCAGACTGTGTTGTACCAAATAACTTTTTCTTTATATTTATTCTACATGTCTGTCTCTGAGCTTTGGAATGCATGGGATTTCATCTTTCATTAAATTTGGGAAATTCTTATTTATTATCTTTTTTAATACATTCTGCCTTGTTCTCTTTCTCTTCTCTCCTTTTAGGATTTTAATTTTCTGTGTGTGTCTTATAGATCATCTGATATTCTTATATATCTTTTGGATAATCTGTTCTATTTTTACTCATGTTTTCATTTCAATGTAGATACTTTATATTGATTTATCTTCAATTCATTGATATTCTTTCTTCTTCTTTATCTGTTCTTATGATTATCCCAGTAAAGGAATTCCTCATCTCTAGTAGTATGTTTCTCATTTCTAGTATTTCCATTTCACTCCATCGTTTCTCCTGAATTTCCCTAATCTCTTACAAAGTGTTGTCTTTTTCCCCCACCACAAGAAGTTTTAACATATTTATCATAGTTATTTTGAAGTCTCTATTATCCTAGAATATCTGGCCCACCTTAGTGTCTCTTTCTGACAATTATGTTATGTTTTTCAATGGATTGTTGGTGTGTACTTTTTTTCATTTTGTATATTTATTTTTATTGTAAATGTGGACATTTTATGAAAAACAACAGCAAAGTCTGTAAAAAATATCTATGCTTTAAAATTGAGCATTACTGATGTGTGACTTCAGGAATACCAGCCATGCTGAATTCAGTGAAGCTTTTTCCAGAGTAAATAATATTATTTGTATCAGACCAAGAATTAAGGAGATTTGGGGTGCTATTGTATTTGTTTGATTGTAAGAATTTCAGCCATCAACCTGATTTTACATCTCTACTGTGTGGTACAATTGGTATGTATCTATTTACCTCACCAAAACATAGTCTTAAATGAATTTTTTCAGGAATTTGCCATTTTATTGATCTTTTCAAGATATTTTCTTTATTACTTCTATTTTCTTCTTTTCATAATTCATCTGTGTTAATTTTTATACCTTTTTGTTATCTATATATATAAAAGCCTAAGCGACTGTTATGACTGAACAACCAGAATGACTGGTCGATCAGTCGCTATGAGCACACTGACCACCAGGGGGAAGATGCTCAATGCAGGAGCTGTCCCCTGGTGGTCAGTGGGCTCCCACAGCCACCTCCCATGGCCGAACAACCTCCTGCCGCCCCTCCTCCCCACCCACCTGGCTCCCCCATAGGCCCTGATCACTGGCCAGGCCGAGGGACCCCACCCATGCACAAATTCATACACCGGACCTCTAGTTATTATATATTTTACCTTAATTTATTCAGTTCTATTATTTTATTTTACACTCATTCTCCATCCCTATGTTTTCATCTGCATCAATTTTCATAATCTGTCTCCTTGCCCACCCAAATAATAAAAGGAGTAATTAACCTGACTGGTGAGTTATATGAATAATCATGTATGTGCAAATCAGCATTACAGTGCAATAGATTATAGGAATTCTCCATGGGGTGAGTCTAGTTTTATTATTTTGCTGATGCCACAGACATGTAAGTTAAATTAGACTAATGAAAAGGTGAAACACGACCAACCCAATTTGCTTTTCATTTTTTTTCTCCAACTATTTAATTTCTGTCTCTCTTCCTTTTCATTTGCTCAGAAAGCCAGTAGGGGAAAAAATGTCTTTGACTAAATAAATAGGGAGGAAGTGACAATGTATCAGTTCCAAATCTAGGCCTGAGGATTTTTGCATTTTTCAAAATACAGATTTCCTTTGCAGCTGCTGACTGTTCTGCATGGACCCTTGCTTGAACACACTTGGGAAATGGCATTACTTAATCTCAGTAAAAATCCAAATGCAAAGTAGAGCCGCGCAGCTGAAACTATCTAGATCAAGCAATTTGCAGCTGATCTGTATATCCATGAGAATACATGATCACAGCTTTCAGTCATGCTGTAGTGTGCAGCATTTTTGTAGCAATAGCTCATTGATACAAGAGGTGTTATTTATTACCCTCTTAAACCCCAATATCCAAAGCATGGGCCAAACACCATGAAATACAGATAAAGGTTATTATTAGGCATGAAATGCTAAAATCAGGTGTTAGACTGTTGGCTTTAGCATAGAGAGGATATATTATGGATTTATTTTTCTTTTTCCTTTTAGTTTAAGATATATGCAGAAAATACATAAATCATAAATATATAGTTCAGAGAATTATTAAAATATAAAGACTTATATGGAAAGTTGAAGTTCTGTATAAATTCTAACTTATTAGCATCTTAAGCCCCCTCCCTCCCAGAACCTGAATGAAGGAAAGAAACAAAAAGTTGTGATATCTCAGAAGTTAAAATGTTTGGGGTTTAGATTCAAATACCCAAAAAAAGTAAAAATCTGTCTTTGTAAGCCAGATTCTTAAAATGGCATCCATATTGTTGTATGGAATTTCTTGTTAATAATTGGGAAAAGAGAATGTCAATTAAAGGCTATTTCTTGGTTAACACTAAATGCTTGGTATGGTGCCAGATAACCTTAGTCTTCCTTTATTAAAACAGAAAATTCATTAGAATCCATATATGTTAATGGTAATGGTATAAATAAGTGGAATAATACATTTAGATTAGTAAATATACTACACAATGGAGAACACAAAGTGAAATATTTTCAAAGAGAATCATGCTGCATATGTTGATAAAATAAATTTCCAATTATGTGACATTTTTCAAAGTCAAGGGAAAAAACCCATTTAAATGTCAACACAATACTTGTATTCAGTTAAATCCTTATTCAAATGAAATCGTATTTCTCTACATTCATTTGAAAGAGCAGTTAATTTATATGTTCTTACTGGAATTGAGAGTAAAATAAATTTGGGAACTGACACAATAAATGTGTAGATAAGTAACTTAGAAAAAAAATCAATAAAATTCTTGTGACAATAATGTTACCACATTAAATTTATAGCAGGTGGTTAAACAATACACATCCTCCTCCATACTTCTAACTTTTGCTCCAGGATCTTTTTTATAGACCATATTATTTCATCATAGAATTGTAAGGAGGCAGTTGAAATAATTTTTCTGAACATTCAACACATTTCAAGAAAAGTTCTATTTTGAAGACTTCTCCAAATAATAGCTTACTTAAATATTTCAAAACAGTTTTCTCTAGGGTGCATGTAGGTTTTCACCATGGGTAGTTTTAAAATAGAGCATTTACCCAAAAAGGGAGCCTCCCACAGGGAATCTTAACCTTCTAAAGATATAATCAAGATCAAACTAGATATGGAAGAATTACTGAATTTTGACATCTGTTTTTAAAGCATTCCCATATATATATATGCTAGTTTACCTTACCAGTCATATATTTTTTTTTTGCAATTTCAAAATATTAAATTTTGTACCATTATTCTATGGCCATCAAACATTATTGCAAACAGAATAATAAAACCTGTTACTGTTGTAAGAAAGTAGTACTCCCACAACTTACCCATTCCAGCATCCTCTCTAAGTGGACAAAAAGAGCAAAATAAACTGGAAAACCTGTGCTTCACCGACTTGACTGTTTAGCAATCCCGTTATTGACTGTTAGTGTTTTGATGTCTAAAGAAGAATCAAATTTATGGTTCATCTCCAGCAGATGTAGAATACTATATGTATGCATTTCTGTTTTCTAATTTTCTAATTTATTATTCTTATTTGCTTATATTAATTATTTAATTTTAAAGTTATTTGTACTGAACCTAATTGTTATACGTATAATCATAGATTAAAATATCATATTTTCTAATGTAAAAATTACATGGTCATTAGAAAATGCTGAACCAGCAATTACAAAGAAAGCATTTATAATACTATTATTTAAAACAACAATATACCAAGTACTATACTTAAATTATCTATACTAATAAAAGGGTAATATGCTAATTAGACCAGATGTCTTCCGGGCGACCATCCAGAAGTCCTGGACAAAGAAGCCACAGTGGCAGGGGCGAGTCAGAGGTGGTTAGGGGTGGTCAGGCAGGCAGGCAGAGTGGTTAGGGGTGATCAGGCAGGCAGGGGAGCAGTTAGGGGCATCAGGCAGTCAGGCAGAGGGTTTAGGGGTGATCAGGCAGGCAGGTGAGTGGTTAGGAGCCAGCGGTCCCGGATTGGAGGGGGTGCAGGCCAGGCTGAGAGACACTGCCCCCCCCACGCATGAATTTCATGCACCAGGCCTCTAGTGGTAAATAATAATACAAGAATAAACTGTGTTTCACATACTCACAACTGTAACCCTAACCCTACTTCTGCCTCACCCTGTATTTTATGTATGGCATAAATATTTTGTGTTCTATGAATGAGCTTTAGAAGCATATATAATTATGCATATTGTATATATACTGCCCCCCCCACGCATGAATTTCATGCACCAGGCCTCTAGTGGTAAATAATAATACAAGAATAAACTGTGTTTCACATACTCACAACTGTAACCCTAACCCTACTTCTGCCTCACCCTGTATTTTATGTATGGCATAAATATTTTGTGTTCTATGAATGAGCTTTAGAAGCATATATAATTATGCATATTGTATATATCCATATATATCTATATCTATATTATACATATAATATATATGTGTGTATATATATATAAAG
>NW_005353324.1:117218-122864 GCF_000412655.1 Myotis brandtii | reverse complement strand
AAATATTTTCTTTAATTTATATTTTAAAAAGTAATTTACATTTATAAAATATGTTTCATAGAATAATATGACATCAGTTAATCACATTGTATAAGCAGTCCTCAGTACCTTGATATAATTTTTATAACAAGTTTTTCTGCATGTAGACCACATTGCAGATGTGTGATTACTGAGTCAAAATTTATACAAAATTATTAAATCTATGATACGCCTTGGGAATGAAGACAATATCTAGCAAAGCTCCTCAGCATAAAGAGGGATAAGTCAAAGATGATGCTTAGATTTCTAGCTTAATTAATGTTATTAAGAAGATTGTCAATGAATTAAATAATAGACTATAATACTGTAATCTCTTTATCATCAATCCAATTACACGATTATAGAGAAATTTAATAATAATGATAATACTGTTATGGTATTTGTAGAATGACCTACAAGTTGCTAAAGCAGTCCACATTTAGTAAAAATATAAACTCAGAATACATATATATTTCATTTATATATAAGTGAAAAGGTATGCAATGTCAAAACTTTTTAAACAAATGCATTAAAAAACATCATGATATTATTTCACCTATCCAAAGGGCAAAAGTAGCATCCTTGTTAAACTGAGTGGAAAAAAAAATATGTTAAAGAATAATTTCAAATTCTTGGCAGTAATGGAAGTGGGTGTAGCCTCATTGGAGGGTATTAAGGCTCCTTCTTTAACAGAGCACATTATCCTTCACAAACCAATTACAACATAGGGGATACCTCCTATATACAGATCACATGTGAATGTCAAATTTTGAAATAATAGGTTAAATGCTATTCTTTTCTTATAATCTCATTTTCTGTATCACGTTGTAAAATCCCAATGCCCTAAAGCCAGCTACTTCATAGCATCACCTAAACATGCTGAGAAATTGTGAATCCAGCTCTCCTAGGATTATCCCTTTCTGGAGACCAGTAATGAAGATAACTTCAGAGAGAATCTGAGAACACTTCAGTACACTACTTACATTTGTATTTTCTCCATATGAAAGGAACAGGCAATACTTACCATCTTTCTCAAGCTGAGTGACAGGGCCTCCAAGAAACTTCTAAGGTTGCTTCTAAGGTGTATCGCGCAATTTAAAGAACATCAAGTCCAGTGCCTGAATTACACATGAAGATGTTTTCAGTGTAGCTGTCCCTTCTATGATACAGCAAAGAGACAGGTATGTATTGGGGCTGCAGTTCCAGAAGTGTGCAAGTTTCCCACAGGACAGATAATGAATCCACAACAACTACTTCTAGAATTCCAAGCTGCTGAGAGGGGAGATTTTTAAGTTGCCAATTGGAGATGGCATTGCTCATGGCAAATATACTACAGATGAAGGGATCTCAACAATATGAGGTGGGGGACTATTTAAAGAACCCAGAACACCATGATAGGAGAGAAAGAATTGGCCTTGGATTCCACTATACCCAGAGGCCAACAGCATCAGATCAAAACTTACCAGGCAAAATTCTTACAATTTTTTTTCTACCAGTCAACTAAAATACTTCTGATGCTTTATCTTTCTCCTTTATTCAATGCTCCAAAACTAGAAGTGCCCCAAACTGCAGCTATTAAATGAAAAACTAAGAAAGACCAACAAGTTTACCTTGTCATCTATTTCGCCATAGGTTTCCTAGTTGAAGCAGGTTAAAACTGCAGAGGAAAACCAATTGTTTAATTGGATGAAAATTTATTATTGTTAAATTTGTTAGGATTTTTAACTTAAATGATTGGAAGACATTTTATTAGGTGAGTATGAAGAAGTTATGAGCTCACAGAGCAGACTTGGTTAATAAAATTACATAGGTTTAAAGTGTGCAATTTCATGATACATCACCTTTATATTGCCTGTGTGTGCCCACTGACCAAAGTCAAGTTTCCTTCTGTCACCATACACTTCCCCACCCCCTTTTCTTCTGGTAACCACCATATTTTTGTCTGTTTGTATGAGCTCTTGTTTGTTTGTTTGTCTTGTTTGTTCACTTGTTGCTTTCAGTTTTATATCCCACATATTAGTGAGTGAAATCATATGGCTCTTGACTTATTCTGTCTGACTTATTTTGTTTAGCATGATCTATCCATGTTGTCGCAAATGAAAATAATTCATTTTTTCTTATGGCTGTGTAGTATTTCTCTATATCAATGTACAACATCTTCACAATCTTGAATTTGTAAAAGTTATCCTGTGTTCTAATATGTGTCCTGTACTGGAGAATGTTCCATGTGCACTTTAAAATACTGGATACTCTTGTTGTTTGTTGGAGTGTTCTCTGTGTGTCTGTTTTATTGTGCTGTTCAAGTCCGCTATTTCTTTTTTGATCTTCTGTCTGGTTGTTATATCCATGATTGAAATTTGGGTATTGAAGTATCCTACTATTATTGTGTTCCTGTTTGTTTTACATTAAGTTCTGTCAATGTTTGATTTATATATTTCAGATCAATAAAATCTAATGGATAAATATTTAAAAAATTATAACTTTTTGATGAATAGATCATTTTATCATTATGTAGTGTTATTGCTTCTCTCTTGTAAAAGTTTTTGACCGAAGTCTATTTTGTATGATATTAGTATAGACATCCCTGCTTTCTTTTGGTTTATATTTGCATGGATTATATTTTTCCTTCTAAGTTTCAGCCTATGTGTATCATATATCTAAAGTGAGTTTCTTGTAGTTGTATCCATTAATATAGATTTATACTTTACCTATGTGTATCATATATCTAAAGTGAGTTTCTTGTAGACAGCACTTAGTTGTATCCATTAATATAGATTTATACTTTGTACTTTATTTTCATTTAAATTTTATACACCAAAATTACAATATTATAGGTTAATAAATTTTTTCATGATTTTAGCTTTACTGTAGAAGCTCTTTATTTGCTTTCTGTTGCTGTCTACTATCCTTTTGTTTCAACTTGAAGGACTCCCTTATAACACAGGACTAGTGGTAATGAACTCCCTCAATTCTTGTTTATTTAGGAAAAATCTTAATTTCTCCTTCATTTTTGTTTATTTAGAAAAAATCTTAATTTCTCCTTAATTTCTCCTTCAAAACATAACAGTTTTGCCACATGTAGTATTCTTGACAGGTACTGTTGTTTTTTGTTTGTTTGTTTTGTTTTTTCTTGTAGCACTTTAAATATATCACTCCATTCCTTTCTGGCTTACTAGATTTCTGCTGAGAAATCAGTTGATTTTAAGTTCTCACAAGCATATCATTCTCATTACTGAGTATACTAGAGTAATTTCTACTATATAATGTACCTCTCAGGTCTTTCTTCCCCTGTTATTTCTTTGTGTTGACTGTTGATGGCTAGGAATGGAGTCTCTTCCTGGAAACTGCCCTGGGGAGCTGCCTTGCATGAGTTTACACACTCTCCCCAGGAGCAGCTAACCTCCAGTGACTATTCTGCATGGTAGTTCTAAGACTTCCAGGCCTCAGTGGGGAACAATTCTGGGGCATGTAAGAATTTCAAAGCTTTTCATGGAATCAGGTGAAGAAATCAGTTCTCCCTCTCAGTCCTGCTTCCTTTTCTCTCTCTCAGATATTCATGGGAAAACCCCTTCATGAATTTCTAGTGTTCACACTTCCATCTCAATCTAGCCTAGGGAATCTGAGTGAAGTCATTCAGATACATTTCAATCTCCACCAAAATATATCCATCTTGCTTTTTATGGACCTGCAAACCCCACTGCATTGTTATTTTCTGAGGATTTCTATATATGTGTTTGTATATATGTGTACGTATGTGTACATGACGTTTTTTGTTCTTCATACTCCACATAGAAATGCTTTCTATCTCTAATCAATCCAAGGATGTTGTTACAAGAGAATATTACCACACTATCGATATTCTTACTTTTAATGTGTTATCTTCCATTAAGATAGGCAAGAAAACTTTTCACAACACCCTAAATGCCATCCATCTTCATATATCTTCCTGGCTAATTTATATTTGCTGAAATGGGATTATTTTTCTCACTCATGAAACCCATTAACCTTCCAATGATGCAAATCACAGATGCTTCAACATTACAAGGATTTGGAAGTGCAAAGTTAATTAGAATTAGCAAGTTCAAGCTATATCTTAAACAAGTTATTTTAAACTTAATAGAGATTCTATACCTTATCAAAAGCAAAACAAGTGAGGAGGGTTTAAATATCATTTTTTATGCTGCATATATGAGGTGATATTTTAATTTTTTTATTAGTTAAGGTATTACAAATGTGATATTTTAAGTTTTTAGGTCTGTCTTAGAAGATGTCTTTAGATAATAAGTTTATAGTTTATTAAATATATTAGATTTCTGGTTTTTTTTATAAGTTTTATCTCCTTATTTAACTTTAAACATCATAAAGTTTAATTCCTAAAACCAGCCCCATGAGAATGGCATTTATTTCTGCATGACAATTTTCAAGACTACAAACATATCAACTTGTTTAAAATTATAATGATCAAGAAATCAGCCAAAAATGCAAATTAGTATTAGAATATTCATCTGAAGTACACTTATTAATAATCCTAACACTGAATGTAGCTTCAAAATTTTTAATACTGTGATTAAATTAGCACTGTTTATGTTTTCAGTATTTAAAGTCTGAAACTGCAAGCAATAACCATAAAATAAAGTAATAAATAATGATAATAACTAATTACCACAGAAATGGAATGAAACTATAGTAATAATCACGTCTTTTATTGACAACAGCTCCTTTATAGCACTCCAAATGACTGGGTAATTGTACAAAGATTATACTTATTAGCAACAAAACTTTTGGTTCCACCCATTAAATACAGCAAGCAGTAGAGAGCACTATCTCACAAGAGCACTATATTTTTGTTTCTGTTTTGTAAACTACCCATGAAGCCTTGCCCACTCACACATTTTGCAACCTACATTATAGATTACAGAGGCTAAAGTAATTGAAGAACACTTCAAAGCATTAAATGTGGAGACTTTCAAAACAAATGCATTACTAGGGGAATAATTGGGACCAGTTATAATTATAAAATAATAATAATCAAATACACACACACAATTTTGCAAACACACACATATTTATCCTGTTTATTCCTTCTCATCTACCACTGCTGTTGCATATTTGAATTCTGGAAAACCAAATGTTAAAATCATTTGAAATTTATAGATACTAGGGAAGTGTGGAATAAAACTGCTTGAATATATGATTTAGATGATCCTTGATAAATGAAGGGCTCTACATGATTCCTCCTGAAGAGTTTCTGTGAAGCATAGAGGGAGCATTGGTGGAATCTACAATTTAAATGGATGAGAATTAAGTAAAAATAGAATTCCTGGGGTAGGGTATATTTAAAGCAAAATAATAATGTCCTGGAAAAAAAGAACTAAAAGAAATACCTTTATTATCTCACAGGTGGCAATGATTTCTTAAATAGAATACAAAAAGCACTGACCATATAGGAAAAATAATGGCTAAATTGGATTATAATAAATTCAGAAATTTGTTTTGTAAAACACAACTTTACAAGAGTATAGTCAAGGCACATAATGGGAGAAAAATAATACTTTTATAGAAAACTAGAGGCCCGGTGCACAAAAATTTGTGCACTCGGGGGGCAGGGGGAGGGGGTCCCCCAGCCCG
>NW_005353324.1:90940-115977 GCF_000412655.1 Myotis brandtii | reverse complement strand
TCTGCAGCAAGCAAGCCTCCCTGCTCGCTTCAGTGCCTGGCCGCCGGCCGCCATCTTGGCTGACAGTTAATTTGCATATACTCACTGATTAGCCAATGAAAAGGGTAGCGGTCGTACGCCAATTACCATGTTTCTCTTTTATTAGTGTAGATATACAAAATAACAGATCTGTTCTTTATGTGTGAATGTGTGTGTATTCTGTGATTTCTTATGTTAGCTATATTTATACTCAGTATAAAAGATGACACAATAGAAAACTGAGCAAGGGACTTGAGAAAATCTTTTACAAAAGAGAATTTCTGAAGTTTAATATCTATATGAATATTCTTAAATATTATTGGAAGTTAGGTAAATGCAATCTATATTGTAATGAGCTGCAAAACACATCTCTGGAGTGATAAAAAAAGACACATATTGGCATATTTAGTGTTAGCAAGACAGCAGAGGAATTAACTCACATAAACTGCTTATGAGACTGTAAGTTGGGACACCATTTTGGATACATTTCTACATTATTTATTAAAAATTTTCTACAGTAATCTTATAATCTTTTAATTCTACTCCCAAGAATAAACTCAATGAATCGCATACACATGTGTGCCAAGAGATAAGAGCAAGCTGTTTGTGGCAGTATTATTCATCCCTAATAGCTCTAAACTGCAATTATAAACAAAAAATAAAAACAATCATCTCTCAAACTCAAAACCCCATTTACAGTGGAAATGATGAAAACATTGTATATATTCAAACAATGAGGTAATACCCTTGAAATGAATTAACTGAAGCTATACATAACACATTCATTAACCTCACAATGATATGATTTTGAGTAAAAGAGCCTGGAGATATACATAACACATTAATTAACCTCAGAAGATATACTATTGAGTAAAATAGCCTAGAGATAACACTGTGTGATTGTCAATCCAAAGTTTAAAAAAGTACAGAAAATTGTTGTGTTGAAAATCAGGACAGCATTTACCCTTCATGGGGAGGAGGGCTTCATGAATCAGCAAGAACATCAGGGGGACTTTATATCCCGACTACTTCTGGACCTGGGTGGTGTTTTGTGACATTTACTTTGGATAATTCTTTGAGTCGTAGTCTTACAGTTTGGGCACTTTTCTCTGTGATATGTTTAAATATATATATCTGTATAAATTATATGGGTATATGCTAAAACTTCTGCTTTACAAATACCTTATTTTGTGACATCAAAAATGCCAACACAAACTATTTTATATTAACCTTAAATATTGAATAAAATTCAACACCAGAAATTGTATAAGCTATATATACTAATGAGGATGATAAACTTTAGAAATACTGGTATATATCATGAGTATACATTTAAAATGCTTCTTTGCACTAATAATGTTAAGGGATTATCACTACCAATTTAAAAAAAATGAATAAAAGAAATTTCAAAGATATTAGGTCACTTTTTCACAAAACATCAATATTAAGTGAAAGTATTGAACTCATTACTCATAAATTTTGACTCCGGAGATCAGTATAAATTTGTTTATAGTAAAAGAAAGAATGAAATCAATAGCATACATTATAAACATTCCAAATGCCATGTTTATGGCAGAAATTGTGAATAATTTAATAGAAATCTCTCTGCTAGATGCTCATTAGCTCTTTTTCCTGCACAAGCTTTGTTTCATATGTGAACATTCTCAGAATCTCCAGTTATCTATCTGTAAGACAGTTGGAAAGATTAGGAAATTTAAAGGTTTTGGGAATTAACAATGGAATTTGGGGAGTTGTGAAATCTACATTATACAATGAGAACCTGTACATGTTTTCACTTTTTGCTGCTTTATCAGCCCTCCTCCATTGACCTTTCCCTTTCGTGGCCTCTGGTATGACTAACTCTTGACTCAGGGACCTTGTCATTTAAATTATTTTTTTCTTTAATTAGACACTTTATTAAAATGCACTTTTAAATGTTTAGGTTCTGTGAATTAATTTTTATAATTTGTAATAACACCCATTCCCTTTCATTCCACTGCCTTTAGAATAAATTATCACTATTGTTCTTTGGTTTTATGCTGTTGTCTCAGAACTGCTCATTTTTTGAAACATTGATAAACTTTCTATGAAATACTTATGTTCTTCCCTGAGATATTATTATGATTCATGGTTCAGTCCTTCACATCTGTATTACATGTCCCCTTTTTCAGGCTTATGTTTCTTAAAGCATTTATTACTACTTGAAATCATAGTCTGTCAACACTAGAATATCTGGTAAAAGAGAACAGAATCTTGACTTTTATTAGGAATGTATAATAAACCATATAAGAGCTCCTTGATAGATATTTGTTACAAGTAGATATGAGATAGTCATACCCCAAATCTAATCTCTGTATACCCCACTGAGTCAGCAATATTCCCCATACTAGTATCCCAAAGAACTTGATGTTTTGGGATTTTTTCTACCATATAATACTCAGCAAGTGTTGTTATTGTTGTTTCCTGACATCTAGTTTTATATAGTAAATATAAAGCCAAATAAATTCTTTTAAAAATGCCAAATAAGTTAAATGAACAAATTCACTTTATTTTCTATTAATATTTTGCTAATTGTTTTTTGAAAATTTATATATTTTCATTGATTCATTTAAAATTTTATTCTGAGAAGTGGTCCATAGGCATTATCAGATTGCTACAATGTCCATGCACGTAAATTTTAATAATGTCTGATCTGTGTTTTATGACTAACAGTAAAACTGCTACTTCACTGGATATGAGTACTTCACTTTAGTACATAATATCTATATATTTTTTCCTGAAATGATATTACAAATGTATTATATTCCCAAGGCAAGATATGAAGTTACTCATCACTACACATCCTTACTATCACTTCATATTCACAAATTTTTCCAATGTAATGGAGATTGAACTTTAATTTGCATTTATTTGATTACAATATGTTTTAAAATCTTTCCATTATTTAATTTTAATTGAATTTACCTTCTCTGAAGTACTTTAATCATGATTCTATTTTTTGGCTTTTATGCTGTTTTGTAAGCTTTCATGATAAAAGCATACTGTCATAAACTTGTGTGTCAAATATTGCGGTGAAATATACATATTGCCAACACTGTCTTCCACTTTATGGCTTATTTTTTATTCTTTTATGTGGCTGGACTTGGTTTTAAAATCACATCTATCAATAAATATTTGAATTATTTCTTCCTTCTAGTGTTCTTGTGTTTTCTTTATATTTTTGCTAACATTTCAGATGAATATTTAGCTCATTAATATCATTTGCATTCTTTATATTTGTAAAACAATTCATTTGTTCTTTATTCTTTTGATTTAGATTTTAATTGATATTCATAAATAGTTTGAATAGTTTTTAAAATAAATCTATTCCAAACTTTTATTTTTTCCTAATGGATCATTTGATCCATATGGAATTAAAGTAATAACTGACATTTCAGTTAAGTGCAGTATTTCATTTATGCATTTTTTCCTATCTACATTTCTTACCTCTTTAGTTTTTCTGTTAAAATGTTTCTTTTGTTTTTTTTTTGTTTGTTTTGTTTTTGTTTTTTTGGCCCCTTCACTAAAAGCTTTATATTTGTTCCATATTTTAGCTTCAAAAAATGAATGGATTAATTGTTGTAAAAATATAAAAAATGCAAATGATATTAATGAGCTAAATATTATAACTATAAAGAGGAGGGTTCCCTCCTCTGGCTGCCCACAGGCACTCAGGACCTGGGCTGCTTCCCTCCTCCAGCTGCACGCAGGCACCTGGGACACGGGCTGGCATCCCTCTGGCCCCGGCTTCATCAGGAAGGACGTCCGGAATGATGCCCAGAAGACATCTGGTCTAATTAGTATATTACCCTTTTATTATTATAGATGCTTTATCATGAAAGCTTACAAATCAATAGGAAAGAAATAGTCCAAAGATTTACTGATGAATGTAATTTGAAAACCAGGTACAGCCACATGAAAGAAAAAAAAAAAAGCCATAAAGTGGTAGACAGTATTGACAATATGTTTATTTCACTGAAATATTTGACACACATATTTATGACAATAATAGAGGCCCGATGCATGAAATTTGTGCAAGGAGCTTGGCCCTGCCGCCACAGCGGCTGGGGGCCTCTGCCTGGGGCACCACCTGCCATGGTGGCCAGGGGACTCTACCGGCCTCTGCCTCGGCCCCGCCACCATAGCTTCTTCTGGAAGGTCATCTGGAAGGACGTCTGATCGAATTAGCATATTACCCTTTTATTATTATAGACTAGAGGCCCGATGCACAAAAATTTGTGCAAGAGTAGGCCTTCCTTCTCCCGGCTGCTGACACTGACTTCCCTCTGGCACCCAGGACCCAGGCTGGCATCCCTCTGGCCCCAGCTTCATCAGGAAGGACGCCCGGAATGATGTCCAGAAGACATCTGGTCTAATTAGCATATTACCCTTTTATTATTATAGATGCTTTATCATGAAAGCTTAAATTTGTGCAAGAGTAGGCCTTCCTTCTCCCGGCTGCTGACACTGACTTCCCTCTGGCACCCAGGACCCAGGCTGGCATCAATAATTATTTTAAAAAATTAATAAAAATAAATAAATAAAAATCAATTTTTCCCAATAATACATTTAAAACACTTCATATTATTTGCACACTTTACTACTTACAGGTCATTTTTTCTCATAACTTTTAATTCTATCCTATTTTAAATCAAACGTCACAAGGCATTATTATTATTTACCCTCATATTTTAACACTTTACCTTTACATTTATTTTCTTATTCCAGCAGTAAGCATTCTCCTTCTGCCTGAATTATTTTTATGTATTCTTTAGATTTTTACTTATCAAAGCTTTACTGTAATTGACTTATAAGTGTGTGTGTGTGTGTATGTGTGTGTTTGTATTTTAGAAATGTTTTTATTTTATGCTCATTTTTGTAGTACATTTTTACTAATATTAGGAGTCCAGGTGGATATTTTTATCAGCTCACTCAAAAAATAATCCTAGCACATTCAGGTTTCCACTAGATTGTAAAATGTCCTCAGTGTTTTAAAGTAATCTATCTTTTTTCTTAGGCTAATTTTCAGTCAGTTCTTATCTTTTGTTTGTTTCTTTTCTTTCTTTTATTTGTGTGAAAATATTTTTATTTAACACAGATTCATGGTGAAATTGCATTTGGGACCTAGTCTTTCTTTAGCACCAGATAATTCTATGTTATTATTTCTTTGAATAATTGCCCCTGTTTTAATCTTTCTTTCCTCTTTTGTTAATATTCCATATAAATATATCTTAGTTTTTCTAATCTTTTTATTACATTAAAATTGTTTGTCTCTGAGCTGTATTCTGGATAATTCTTCTTATTTTATTATTTTTTATTCATTTTTTATTATTACAAAATAATAGATTAGATGTACAACCTTGTGATTATACATTTATACAACTTATGAAATAATCACCCTGATAAATCTAGTACGTATCTGGCACCACACATAGTTATTACAATATTTTTTACTATTTCCCTATGCTGTACTTTATATCCCCATGACTATTCTGTAACTACCAATTTGTACTTCTTAATCTCTTCCAGGGCCACCTGGCATAAACTACAGAGCATTCTGCAGATGGTTGCTAGTTGAGAGGTGCCTGGGAGAGGCCAAGTTGCAAACCCAGGCTGGCTGCTGTTAGTGCCATGACTGGGGCCACTAAGCGGAGGCCAGATGCTGCTTATTTGAGAGATTTTAGGAAAGTCAATAGCATGAGCCAAGATGGGCCATTTGTGTAGAAAGCCACTGGAAATGATTTGGGTGGGCCCAAAAGTTGGGTGGGGTGGGTCTCAGGGAATCACCAGAGTGGGGCTAAAAGCAATAGTCCGGTTAACGAAAACTCAGAGATGGCTCTGTGGTGGGAGGGCTCAGAAAAGGTACAATGGAAGCCACCAGCACTTCTGTCTGATATAAAGCTACTCTTACAGCCCTCATCATTAACCCAGACAATTCATGTGCTCCCCATATGTTCCTGGCACCTTTTGAGCTGCAGCCCCAGCACTGGAGCTCCGAGTGAGTGAGTCTGAGTAAGCCCATGCCCAGGCCCTTTAAGAGGAAAGCCTGGGACTCTAGTAGTCCTCCATCTCACTCAGCCACAATCCCTACTGTGTTTTTTTTTGTTTGTTTTAATCCTCACTTGAGGATATGGTTTTATTGATTTTAGAGAAAGAAAGGGAGAGAGAGAGAGAGAGAGAGAGAAGGGAGAAACATCAATAGGTTACCTCTTGTATGCACCCTGGCCAAGGATCAAACCTACAACCTGGGTATGTGCCCTGACAGGAATCAAAGCACAACCCTTTGGTGCACAAAATGTCACTCCAAGCAAGTAAGTCACACTGGCCAGGCATCTCTGCTGATTTTTAAAGCCAGAATTTATGGAACATTGTCTTCCTGGCACTGGAATCCTGGGCTGGGGGGGCAGGGTGTGGGGTTTGGGACCCCTTGCTCTTCAGGGCAAACATCCAAAGCTGAGATATTTCTCCTGGTTTAAAACTGTCGTGTGTGTGTGTGTGTGTGTGTGTGTGTGTGTGTGTGTGTGTGTGACCATCCCATTCCCCATCTCTTCCCCTCCTATCTGTCTCAATCTTTCTATCCTTAGTTGTAGGACTTCTGTTCAATCAGATTTCAGGCATTTTTAAATTGATGGTTCTTCAGTAATTTAGTAATTTTCATGTGGTTGTGGGAGATTCTGAGTACTTCGTTTACCAATGACACAATCTTGACCAGAACTTTCAATTTCTTCTCTTTTATCTTCCAGTTCACTGATTCCCACCTTTGTTGTATGATATTTGTTGCCAACTGACCACTTAATTCCTATTTTGTGTATTTCATTTTTCTTTCTTAACTATGTGGTATGTTTTATAATTTTCTTAATTTTATAGATAATTTAAATTTGGGCATTATTTCTTTAAAAATGTGATATTTTATTCTTTTATATTCTATGTCTAATAATTCCTAATCTGAGGTATTTTCATATATGCTATCTTTTGTTCCTAATTTTCTTTAATGGAATGATGCTTATATAATTTTGTGGTTCTCCTGAGACCTTGAATGAAGATCATTCCTTTCAGAGAGAATTGTCATTTGCTTCTGCAAGATACTCAAGTCTTTGGAAGTCAGAGATTATCTTAAATGATCATACATTATGGCATTAAAAATTCTCGCCTCCTCTTCTCCCTGCCCCAAATAAATCCTTGAGAGAGATGATCTGTAGCCACAATTTCTCAAGGATTTTATTTTCTATTATTTCTTTATTTTTTCCTTCCTTCCTTCCCTCCCTCCTTCCTTCCAATGACATATTGATGATTGGACTTCATCAAATTAAAATCTTCTGCACTTTAAGTGAGACAGGTAAGAGAACGAAGGTCCTGGCCTGGTAGCTCAGTTGGTGAGAGCATAGGCCTACATTGAGGGTTTGATCTTCAGTCAGGCGGGGCATATACAAAACTCAACCAATAAATGCAAAATAAGTGGGGGGAAAAAATCTATCTCTCTCCCCTCTCTTTATCTAAAATCAACCAATGAATAAAAAAGAGAATGATAAGACAGACCACAGATTGGATGGAGATATTTACAAATAATATGTCTCATAAACAGCATATAAAGAACTCTCAAGGGATAGGGGGTAATGTGGGGATAAGGACACATATGTAATAACTTAATAAAAAAATGTAAAAAAAAACAGTTTAGAGCAAAAAAAAAAAAAGAACTCTCAAAACTCAGTAATTAAAAAATAGGCAAAAAGGATTTAAACAAATACTTAAAAAAAAGATATATTGATGGTAAATAAAGACAGGAAGCCATGATTTATATCAATAGCATTAGGGAAATATAAGTTAAGCCACAATGAAATACCACTATACACTAATAAGAATGACTAAAATTAAAAAAGATTGACTATAGCCCGAGGTGGTTTGGCTCAGTGGATAGAGCATCAAACTGCAGACCCAAAGGGTCCCTGGTTTGATTCCGGTCAAGGGCACATACTTTGGTGGCAGGCTTCTTCCCGGCCAGGCCTCTTCTGGTCGGGGCTCCTGAAGAAGGCAACCAATTGATGTTTCTCTCACATTTATATTTCTCTCTGTACTTCCCTCTCTCTTTCACGCCCCCCACCACCCAAAAAAAATCAATGAAAAAATATCCTCTGGGGAGGATTAAAAAAAAAAGATTGACTATACAATTGTTGTCAAAGATGTGTAGACACTGAAACTTTCATGTAATATGAAGCTACCTATGATTTTATTTGTGTATAAATATTTACTGTATAACAAACCACCACAAAACAGTGATTTGTAACAATATTATTTGGATTTAATTTCTCACTTATGTATTTTGTTTCCCATGTTTTTTATTGAATGTATTAGGGTGACATTGGATAATAAAATTATATAGATTTTAGGAATATAATTCTACCATACACCATCTGTGTACTGTATTGTGTGTTTATCACCCTTCTATCATCATCTCCCTCTTTACCTTCTATCTTCCATCCCTTCTCTCTGGCAATCACCGTACTGTTTTCTGTGTCCATGAGTCAGTCTTTTTTTTTTCCTTTGCTTAATCCCTTCACCATTCTCACCTATCCTCCCCCCACCCCCACCCCCGCTCCCCTGTGACAGTCATCAGTCTGTTCTGTGATTGAAGGGAATTGCCCTGACAATTCTCTCCATGAAACACATTTAAGTCTCCCTTCTCAGTCAACAAACATCCATCATTACATATTTGGTTAGACATTGCTGGGCTCCTTTTCTATAAACAAGCCAAGCATATGGAGGGCTGACTTCTGGAATACTAGTCACTTTAGATTCAGTGAAGTTCGCCCCCCCCCTCCCCCAGAATAAGAACATTTCTTTTATCACACTAAGAATTTATTTATTTTTTCTTTCAGTTTTAATGATATATAATTGGCATATTTCATGATATATGTTTAAGGTATAAAGCAAAATGATTTGACTTTCATACATTGAAAAATGATTAGCGTAATAACTTTAGCTAACCTCCATCACCTCATATAGTTACCAGGAAAAAAAATTGTTTTATTTTTCCTTTGTGATGAGAACTTTTAGGATTCACTTTTTTTAAAGCAACTTTCAATTATAGCCATAGGAGATAGACAGTTCTGGTTTAGGCCAGCTTGGGGCTGGGTGATCTTGGAGGGCATTGTTCATAATTTTGGCATGCTGGAAGGTCTGTTAAGAAAAGAGCTTCACAAGAAGATCTTCCAGCTTAATAATTTATTTAGATGGGTCTTTTTTTTCATATATTTTATCACTTTTTTGAAAATGTATTTTCAATACTTTGTTTCCACATGAGTATTCATAATTGCAAAAATGAACTCAATGCCCTCCGTAGCATCCTTTGGCCTATTATAAGTCTGTAGGGCTTGTCACCTTCTTTGTAATAGTGGTTGTACTTCCCGATTGCCTAATTATTTTTCCATTAGTGCGTGTCCCTTGATGAGATTAGCTACTTTGGCAGTTGAAACCTGAAAAGAGTGGCGGAAGTCCGGGTCTCTCCTGGTGCTTTTTGGTGAATTTCAGTTGATGTGTGGCTTAAAGCAGACAGCCTCAGTGCCACAGCCTGGGCCTGCCCAC
Source organism: Myotis brandtii (assembly GCF_000412655.1). Taxonomy (NCBI): domain Eukaryota; kingdom Metazoa; phylum Chordata; class Mammalia; order Chiroptera; family Vespertilionidae; genus Myotis; species Myotis brandtii. The sequence continues at coordinate 106,341 of NW_005353324.1, read as the reverse complement.
CTCCCCGACAGCAAGCCACACCCTGCCTTGTACCTTCAGCCTAGGCACTGTTTTTTTTCAACAGCGTTTTTTCTTTCACCATCTCTGGCTGATCAGATAGACACTCAGGTTTATAGATATGTCCATCCTTCAATTGTGACATATGGATCTCTTTACTGCCATTTTCCTCCTATAGCAAGTCAAGAGTTGCCTTTTTTATTTCTTCCCAAGTATAACATTATCTTAAAAATCATGTTTGTTTTTATGGAGATAGATTTGCCATATGACATCATATTAGTTTCAGATGTACAACATAATGGTTCAATATTTGCATTTTGTGAAATGATCACCACAATAAGTATAATTAACACCTATCACCTTACATAGGTACAATTTTTTTTCTTATGATAAGAACTTTTAAGATCTTCTCAGCAACTTTCAAATATAAAATACAGTATTCTTAACTATGTCACCATGCTCTAGGTTACATCCCTACGACATTTATTTTATAACTAGACGATTGTACCTTTTGACCACCTTCAAAACTTATTATTAATGTATCCCTTTTCTATTCTTCCCTGTGGCTTTTGTGGCATCTCCAGTGATGGGCTTGGCACAAAAGACCACTAGCAGCCCCAATTTTAGTTTGTTACTTGTCATTTATTAAAAATCTACATCACTGCTAGACCATACTTGAATGGCATAATGATCTTTATTTCTTATCATGGTCACAAGTTAAGTTACATGATGATAAATATAAGCTGGCATCATGTTAAAATATTTGGGGTTCCCAATTTTACATTTTAATCATGGTTCTTAAACTTCAGTATGCATTTTCATTACACTGAGGACTTGTTCAAATGCATGTTCCTAAGTCCTAATACCAGAGTGGCCAACTCTGTACACCTGGGGTCGGGCCAGAGAACGTGCGTTTCTCACAAGTTCCCAGACTGGGTTGCTGCTGCTACTGTATTGTTGCTATAAAATAATGAGGTTTGCCTTGGGCACTTACTTTAGCATAACACAAAGGCAGTTTCATCTGAGGCCAGGGCTTACTTACTGCCAGCCAGGGAACTTTCAAGACTTTTGATTATCCTCTTAGTATTCCTGGATGATTTCAAACTGTTTTTTACTGTAGTCAGTATGATATAGCTACATGCATAACCGGTGCACAAATCCTTCCTTTAAGCATTCAGCTGGTAGGAGATCCTTATATGCAGAGTGAGAGGAAGAAGGAGAAAGAGAAGGGGATGGGCAGAGAGAGAGGGGAGAGATTTTAAGGAATTGTTTCACATGATTTTGGGGGGCTGTCAAGTTCAAAATCTGCAGGGCTGGCAGCAGGCTAGACATTCGGCAAGAACTGATGTCGAAGTCATGAGTTGAAGGTAGTCTGGAGGCAGACTTCTTTCCTCCCAGGGGGCCCTCAGTGTTTTGCTTTGTTTTTTAAGGTCTTTGACTAGATGGAGCCCACCCACCTTGTGGAGGGTAATCTGCTTTATTCAAAATCTACTGATTTAAAAGCTGATCATATAAAAAAAAATACTTTCACAGGAACATCTTGGCTAGAATTTGGCCCCAAATTGGGTACTATGTGATAGCCTAGTTGGTGCATAAAATTAACCGTTATTCTGTTTGACATCAAGTTTGGATTATTCAATGATGAACTCCAGCAGAAGATCTGGGGGAGAAAGCATGAGGTCAGGGAATTAGCACCTGGCTTCCTACTGGATTTATTTTTAATATATTTTAATTGATTTTTTTACAGAGAGGGAGAAACATAGATGAGAGAGAAACATCTATCAGCTGCCACTTGCACACCCCCTATGGGGATGTGCCCACAACCAAGGTACATGCCCTTTGGCCGGAATCGAACCTGGGACCCTTCAGTCCACAGGCCAATGCTCTATCCACTGAGCTAAACCGGTTAGGGCCCTACTGGATGTTTTATCATAGACTTCACAGTTCCTGCCACGGAGACTGCCTTTCCATGTTCACTGATTATCTCCTTTCCTCTGTTCATTCCCACAGTGAAGTGGTAACAGACTCTCCCTCCCACCTTTTGTTAGTATGGTGATAGCATACTGCCCTTTATGATTTACCTGAACTCTTCTCATATCTTTGAAAATAACCCATTTATTACTCTCCTCAAATTACTCGATTTGATCATGCCTTTTTTTTTCTTTCCACACTGCACAGACAAAATGGACCATGGGGCTGGGAATTTGTAGATTGCTCCTGTGGATACTTGAATCTCTTGCAGCAAAGCTTTCCATGTTTCTTCCACTTTTAAAAAATCTCCTTTTCACATGGTGCTTTCAACTGTTCAAAATAATTTCCAGTTTTACCTTTGAAACCCCTTGTTTGCAAGGATATCATTTCTCAATTCTCCACTGACTGTTAACACCATGAAACAGGATTGATACTGGGAAGTACAACGAATACTGAACTTGAGCTGAATAATAGTACAGGAAATAGAAAAGCATCTTCACTATCAAACTGTTTCAATCATACCTGGCTCTGGCTCTGTTGGAAGAAAAAAAAAGACTCAGCAGTTGGTGTTATTTATACAATTGCAGTGGAAATATGGTCCTTTATTCACTTTTTTTTCTTTCCCCAGAGCCATCCCTTTACTCTTTTAAATAGTAAGTACAGGGGTGCTGTTATTTATACAATTGCAGTGGAAATATGGTCCTTTATTCACTTCTTTTTTCTTTCCCCAGAGCCATCACTTTACTCTTTTAAATAGTAAGTACAGGGGTGGGCAAAAGTGGGTTTACAGTTGTGAGTATATGAAACAATTCACATATGAATGTTCCCACCCCCGGATATTGCTTCTTTTTTTAAAATATGTTTTGATTGACTTTAGAGAGAGAGGGAGAGAGAGAGAAACTTTGATGAGTGAGAAACATTGGGTTTACAGTTGTGAGTATATGAAACAATTCACATATGACCGTTCCCATCCCCGTATATTGCTTCTTTTTTTAAAATATGTTTTATTGACTTTAGAGTGAGAGAGAGAGAAAAAAAAACTTTGATGAGTGAGAAACATTAATTGACTGTCTCCTGCAGGCCTCCTATTGGGGATTGAGCTGGAAACCCCAGCATGTGCCCTGACCTGGAATAGAACTGGGGACGTCTTGGTCCATAGGATGATGCTCAACCAACTGAGCCACATTGGCCAGGGTGATACATTGCTTCTTGCCTTGTTTGACAGAATTGGTATGGCCAGCACTGCATCTGGACCTTTTTCAAAGAACAGAGCAATCTTCTCCACTCCTACTTGCTGCTCAGCTCACTTCTCCCAACATTCCTTCCGTGTGACCCAGCTGCCATCTTGCCTCAGTAGCTGGACAGTCAATGATAGGATTTTCATAAGACTTTTATATAAAAAGTCAGAAACAATAATTTGTGAATTTCCTATAGAGTTTAGGTTAAAGTTGGTAACATACATTAACGCTACAACAGATGCAGTCTTTCCACATGCTTCTTCTTTTCCAAATAAAGTGTTTTGAACCAATTAGCATAGAAGGCCATAAGAATTTTATGATTATTTATCTAAACTCATTTTAATAACACCTATATAAATTTGTATCTACTAGCAGTAATATAATTTCACAGCAATTATTCTTGTTTCATAGTTAGATTGCTTTTAGAGATTAACAATTAAATGATCCCTGATAATTGTTATTTGTAAAATTTAAATGTTAATCTTTGAATACAAATACAGTGGGGCCTTGACTTACAAGTGTCCCAACTAATGAGTTTTTTGAGATACCAGCTGTCTCTCCGCCTATTTTTTGCATTGAGTTGATAGAGTAATTTGAGTTAACGAGCTCCTTAACGAGCTCGGTCTCAGAACGAATTAAACTTGTAAGTCAAGGCCCCACTGTATATAAATGCTTTATAACCATATGAACTGACTTCCTAAGGATGTCACAAAGTACAATGGACTGTGTGGCATAAACAACAGCAGTGCACTTTGTCACAGTTCTAAGGAGGCTTGTAGTCCAAGATCAAGGTGTAGATGGCTCAGTTTCTCTGAGGCCTCTCTCCTTAGCTTGCAGATGTTGCCTTCTCGCTGAGTCCTCTGTGTGTGCACATCCCAGATGTCTCTGTGAGTGCCTAAATTTCCTCTTTTTATAAGGACATCAGTTCCAGCGGTTCTCAACCTGTGGGTCGCGAACAATGAAAATACATCCTGCACATCAGATATTTACATTACGAATCATAACAGTAGCAAAATTACAGTTATGAAGTAGCAACGAAAATAATTTTATGGTTGGGGGTCACCACAACATGAGGAACTGTATTAAAGGGTAGCGGCATTAGAAAGGTTGAGATCCACTGATGGACCCACCAAATGACCTTATTTAACTTGGATTACCTCTTTAAAGATCCTGTTTCTAAAGTACATTGGCATTAGGGCTTTCAAACCATGAATATTGGGGGTATATGATTCAACCCTAAACACTATGTATCAGGGGAAATAAGGATATATACCAGCATGTGCTCATTTGTGCAAAAGGAGTATAAAAAGGATAGATGAAAGATTACTGGGATATTTTCCTACAAGGGTGTGTAGTAATGGGATGGTGAGGGTGACAATGAGCCATAATAGAAGGGATGGGCAGAGGTGACATTCCCAGAGTTTGTCTTTCTGCACAGCGCTGACATTTGGGGGCAAGTTAATGTTTTAGTTAAATAGATGATAAATAGATGTAGATAGGTAGGTAGATATATAGATAGATGATGGATGGATAGATAGATGGTAGATAGATAGATAGATGATAGATAGATGATAGATAGATAGATAGATAGATAGATAGATAGATAGATAGATTTACATACATAATGGAACCACCACAAAGGGAGGAAGAAAAACATAAAACAAAATACAACATATAGAAATGAACTGTATTTCAAATGACTAACATGTTTGGTAAACATGCTGATGTCTATATGCATTTATTCATCTGTATATCTACTTTTTGAATATATTCATTAGTAGGACTTTCTATAAAATATAATATATGGAATACTTATTTTTTATTTATGTTTCTAACACATTTTTTTTTCATATTTCCTGTAAAGATGTTTTTGCAGTTCTCACTTGCTTCTTATTTTTGCTTAAAAAGCACTTACAAGCTATAATATATTTATGAAATTAAAATTATTTTACTTTTATTATTCTTTTATTATTTCTATATATTGAATATAATATATTCAGTAATATTAGCATTAATATGTTAGTGTTGATTCTTCCTTAAATTTTATGTATATAATTATGTTTTTTATATGTTTATTTTGGACATATTGCAATTATTTCTATCATTCTAAGTGACTATTCTGGCCATATTTGAATGCTATATTTATACTATATTTTCATAAAATATATATTTATATACAACTCAATGAATATGTATATATTTATAAAAATAAAACATATGCTAAATATTTATAATTTATGAAAATTATAGTACCTATTTCTGGACTCTTTATTTGGTTCTTTATTTGACTCTTCACTTTCTCTAATATCATGGAGAGAAAACATGATTTACAAGAGCATAAACATTTTTCATTGTATGAAAAAGTATTCAATAACTACACAAATTTTCTATTTTATTAGAAGTTTTTTTTTAAATTCTTTGTAAGAATAGATTACAGTGAAAACTTAAAAACTTAGAAGTATATTTTAAAATATTCAACAAAAATGAAAATTAATATATTGGCAGATACATGTAAAACATTTTCATACTTTTTTATGGTGGCAATTGTTGCTTCATGCAATTAAATTATTTGTATTAAAGCATTTCTCATTTTTAATATCAACTTATTCTTTTTTTCTTGAAAAACTTAGGACTAGAAGTATACTTCATGATTAAAACACTTGTTAATATAATTCCATATTTAAACTCAAAATAGTGAAGAAGTGGAAGGAGCAATTGTCTATGTAAACATATACCTTTGAAGGTTTTTTTAAAAAATATATATTTTTATTGATTTCAGAGAGGACGACAGAGGGGGAAAAAGATAAAAACATCAATGATAAAAGAGAATCATTGATGGGCTGCCTCCTGCACACCCCCTACTCGGGATCAAGCCCACAACCCAGGCATATGCCCTGATGAGGAATTAAACAATGACCTCCTGGTTCATAGGTCAATGCTCAACCACTGAGCCACACTGGCCATGCTGAAGGGTTCTCTCTCTCTCTCTCTCTCTCTCCTATATTTATTTATTTTTTTTGCCATGAGTAACTATGGACTGGGACATGCACCTTTATAAATATGTGGGGATTTGTACAGCTATGCATATAAACTTAGCCCAACAAGCACTTTGCCTATAACCCAAGTAGAAATCACTTATTTCAGCAACATACCAAATGAATGTCATTTATGTATATTAACGTTCAGTCCCATTCCTTTTCTTCTACAATAAACTATTGAGTGATTTCCATTAACTTGGTACTAAAAAGGTGTTTTTATTTTAGAGTGCCAAAAGATCAGAGATTTTATTATCCTTTATCTTTATTTGTTTATGTCAAACTAGAGGCCTGGTGCACAAATTCATGCACAGGTGGGATCCGGCCAGATGGGGGCCCATCAGGGGCAAGGCCGGCCTGGGGAAGGGTCACGGGAGGGCTCCAGGGCATGTGTGGCCCGTCTCACAAAGTCCCGATCAGCCAGACCCCAGCAGCAATCTAACCTACTGGTTGGAGCATCTGTCCCTTGGTGGTCAGTGCACATTATAGCGAACAGTTGAGGAGCCTTAGCATATCATTAGCATATTATGCTTTGATTGGTTGAATAGACAACCGGACACTTAGCATATTAGGCTTTTATTATATAGGATCTGGTACATCCAAAAATTGTCCATAGACACTTACAAACTATTGTTGACATTTGGTGGAATGCATTATCCTTTCATGCAGGTGTAAAAGTCCATTATTTTAAAATCAATATTCTAATATACCCATAACACTCATCAGAGCTTATTCAATTTACATAATTCACCATAAATACAAACATATTTTGTATCTGAAGAAGACTTCTGAATAGTATTTGTATGAAATAATAAAAACAAAATGAATGTTGATAAATCTAAATATAAAGTTTTATTGAAAATGTAAACATTTGAAACTCAAACATTTTGAGTAATGTGTCCTGATTTCTAGAAAGGTAGTAGAACCTTAGATTGTGGCCATGATTTGGAGGCTTACTCTGTATTCCTCTTTTCACACTTAATATGCTCTGACACACTCATCAAGGTTTTACTTTAAATAACACTCTATTCTGTTATTTTTTAGATATAGAATGAGAAGTATGAAATGTAATACCTCAACATTTCAGATATTTCATATGAAAATGTAAGGATCGATAAAGCAAATGCATAGAGAAGAAGGACTATAAGGATATTACAAATTTTCATTGTCCTGGATTCAATTTGGATTTTGCATTAATAGTGGTTATAAAACTGAAGAGAAGCGCTAAAGAATAGAGTAGAAAAGAAACTGTGTGTTACTTAGATAGATGGAATATATCTAAGAAATAAATCATTTACCAAATTGCTGAATCTCCTAGAATTTTTCATTGTGATGGCAGTGTCATTTTTTCTTTTTGGACATTTGGAGAACACAATATGTATATTACAGTAAATTGGTGTGAACATGAATTTTGCTGTTATTTTTTAATTTAGTAAAAAAAAGTTAGCTGTCAACAGTTTTAGTTGATCATCTTATTTCTTTCTTTTAAATGCATCCTGCCTTAGCTACAGAGAACACTGCATCTTCTATCAATCACCTTGGAGATACTTGGACATTTTCATCCATGACTATTTAATATATTGACAGTTAAGATGTCAACTGGGATTGCAGCTGACATAGAGTATAAATGTAAACACTTACATTTTAAAAACATAAACTATCATAACTATCAATCTAGTTGGGGAATGACATGAGCAATTTTGCATCTTAGAAAGTTAACTGCATCAGCAGAGAAAAGAAAGGTTAGAGTCATACTAGAGAAAAGTTTTATTTGTCAGTTGTTGTATTTGAGGTGAGATATGGTGATTTGAACTAAGGGAAAGGCAATAGAAATGGAAATAACAAAATAAATTGAAGTGCTGTTAAAAGGGAAAGGGTTGGCAGAATATAGTGACTTATAGTTTGGAATGTGTGAGCACAACAGTGGCCGTATTTCTGAATGGGGAGATCATGATAACATTAACTGAAATAGAAAATACAGAAGCAGGAGTAGCCTTTGCAGACAGTATAATTATTTCTATTTGGACACACTACATTTTAAAGAGCATTTTTTTCCAGAAAATTTGACATTTTCCCCTGGAATTTTCTGCATTGACTCCAATTTAGCATTATTATTTACACAGATGTTTAAATTTTGTAGTTTAACTTTTATTTAAGAAAAAGGATATATACTCATATATGTCAAAACTGATTAATTCTTCATAGGCATGAAGAATATAGAAATATAAATATATCTTATACCTTATATTTTATTCACTTTTAAATAACATCTATTTACACCATCTTAATCATAAAATTGTTTTTTTTCTAGTTTTTAAATTAGTGCTTTTCTCATATTCCATAACCATTGCTCTCCCCTCTGCCACAAATGGCTCCTACATCAACCAGCTTCAGTGACTTCACCAAAGTCAATAATTTTAATTATATTTAACCTAGTTCTAGGATTACATTTTATTGTTTATCAAAATTGGGAAATATTTCAAGTAGATCATTTCCCTAAGCCATGTATTATGTTAGTTGATCATTTAGCTTCTGCTGCCACTTCATCTTCTCCACTTTCAAGTAATCATAATTACTATCTTAAAATAAGTCATTGGTTCCCTATAATGTCACCAGAAATAAGAATCTTAAACCTTCTACAAAATTGCTAAACATTTCATTAATGTCCATTGAGCACCTAGAATTTAACCACCCTAAGAATATATTAGCTCTCCCTGAGCATTTTCCCTACACACTTAGACCTTTGATCTCACGCCACCCTTGTTAAAAGGGACCTATAATACAGCTGTAATATTTGCAAAATGTGGATTAAATATATCCAGCACATATTTATTAGCCTCTATGGGTTTTCACTTGCTCTTCTTAGTATTTTCAATAACTATAAAGTGTGTTGTTATAGTTTAATTTTTTTTTTACTTTTTATGTTTACATTTATCCATTCTTATTCTCTTGGAAAATTTAGTAGATTTTTAGAAAAGAAGATTGGAAAGTTGTATCCATGCAATCTTTTTCAAGAAGTCATATCTGATTAGATTTATGTTTTTAATTTTTATATATTTGCCAATGTAGTCGTTTTTCAACTAATAATGCCGTTTGCTTGGTGAACACTCATGTAATAAATGATAATGTTGACTTCTCTTTTCCAATACTTATTTCCCTTTTGTTTCTTTATTTCCTTTATTTTCACCATTGGATAGTCCCAATTATCACTCATAAATTTTATGTTAAAATCATTTGAGTTTAATTCTGAAGCCCGTAATCAAAACTGGACTAGAGGGATTCTAGAAATAGGAATGCAAGTTCCGGAAGCTTCTCATTGAAGTCATCAAATGCAGACATTCTTCCCACATTGTGCTCTACATCCTTCTTTGAGACTTTTGTCCTCATAGTTGCAAGATGATTCCTGAACTTCTAGATGTCACATTGAAATCTCAGTAGGAAACAACAAAAGAAAAAGAGAAATATTTAGTAAAAATTTCTTTTCGATATTTTGCCTTTTTCATTTGTAAAGGATACCCTCCTTAGGAATATACACTTGTTTTTCAGGATCACTTGAGGAATCTATTTATTAATAAAGAGAATTGGATCACATGTAGAAATTAGAAGAGATTGCCATAACATTGCATACAACATTGGCTACAGATTGTCTTTTGAAAATTGTTATGACATATTTTTATTATCACATTGTCAAATATTTTATAAAATTTGTAAGTGCGTGTTAAAATGTTATTTTACCTACTGAGATAAGAAGCAAACTGTTTACACACTTTCATGAGATTACATAGGAAATAAAATATATTTTCAACAATCTCTACTACTTTCTCATGATTTATAATTGTAACTATTTACTTGCTCTTAAGTGAAAATTGTCTCCTTATTTCTTTAGTTTTGTTATTTTGTTAAGTGTCACTTTAGACTAGTTGTAAGTGAATATGTCTCCTCCCCCCAATTTATATTTATTTTTTGTGCTCTAGGAAATTTTAAATATTATGACATACTTCGTTTATAGATTTTGATTATAAACAATTGAAAAAACATTCGGTTTGAAAATATTTTATTGTAATTCTATAAAACAGGACGTTGGTTTAATTAATTTTTCTACTTCAATAAATATAGGCCATTAACGGTACACATGCAAAGTAACACCAATAATCATTATTTTTATGAACTTTTAAAGATGAGATTATATCAAATTTACATATGTTTTGCTTAATCTCCTCTGTATCTAATATTTGATCTGCTTATCTTTTTCTAATACTGTTTAATATTTTTAGGCTTTTTATTATAAAACCTATACAATTTTGTTTTTAGATTTAATTATTTTGGTGTAATCAAAAAGACACATTTCTCAATTATATGTTTTCCTTTGTCTTGTTTATTTCCAATTGTCTATATACTCTTTATTTGAAATTAAATTAGTCACCACCAGAATGTTCTCATTACTTCACATTACTAAGTACTTGTTTCTCCATTTCTTAACTGCTCCAAACAGGAGTAATTTAGCTGTTTCCTCTCTTTCTTTACTCCTTTTTTTTCCCCAACCTTCCAGATTTCCATTTATAGATTTTAAATTTAAATAGTTAACTGTTACTTACACTTTTAGTGGAGTCTCATAAAGAGCATGAGCAGTATTATCCACTCTGTTATATTGTGTTGTAATTTGCTTCTAAATATTTTCTAATAAGCTGAGTTCAGATTCAGAAAGATAACGGCTTCCAACTAGCTCTTTTCTTCTTTTTTTTTTTTTTTACTTTCTTACCCAAATAGCAAAGAGCTAAGAAAATTTTACTCTCTTGTTACAGAGTTTAGTTTTGTATCATATTTACTTTTATCAACACTATAAATTATTGTCTCAGCATTTATCAAATCTACATATTTGTATAGTTAGGAGATATCCAGGAAGTGAGAAAAAAAGGAACAGTGGAGATTGGGATATCCTTACTCACTAGGCCAGGAGAAATATAATCATTTTGAAATATTTTTTCTTAATGGATTATGAATTCAAACATGTAACTTCTTCCTCTCCATTAACCCTTGCCATATTTTTGGAAAATGCATATATAGTTAGAAGAAAATTAATGTCACAGTAGGAGTAAATTTGAGAAATAGACCGGAAATTATTTGTATATTTAAGGTTTAGATAGTTGAAAGGTCAGTTATGTAACAAAAAATATATTTCAAGACTAGAAAGTTCAGTGGCCTGGAAAAATTCCCTGTTGAAATAAATAGCCATATTCTTAGAACAGCAGCCTTTCAAAAGCAACGAGCAATTTAGAACTGCACATTGTACGAATTTTGAGGGGAGAGGATTCTCCATGACAACTTGCAAGTAAAAAAATGAACGAAGACAATTCAAATTGGTTTTACATCTCCATTTCTCTTGAAAACACATGTGGGATTGATATATATTTCTTATTCTGCATTTTTTTTAATATGGGAAGGCAAATGTTCAAATAACAAACTGGCCAACAATTTAGAAACAATAGAAATATATGGATATACCACCTATAGAATTAATAATTGGTTTATATTTAAAACTGTCAGTAAAGTGTAATGGCCTTCCTGCTTTACTTTATATCAGGGGTCCTCAAACTTTTTAAACAGGGGGCCAGTTCACTGTCCCTCAGGCCACTGGAGGGCCGGACTATAGTTTAAAAAAAAACTATGAACAAATTCCTATGCACACTACACATATCTTATTTTGAAATAAAAAAACAAAACGGGAACAAATACAATATTTGTATTTGTATGTGGCCCACGGGTCGTAGTTTGAGGACCCCTGCTCTATATTAATCCAAATTCAGACTTTTAAAAGGAAACAAATGTTCCATTTATACCTCTTACTGAATTCATCAGAGGATTTTATATGAATACATATCACAATCCATATATGTCTTTAAACATAATGTTGGCCTTTCAGTCAAATATTGGTGTAGTTAAACAGAGTGCTCACCTCCTCCCACTACCACATCAATATTACAACTAAAGCAAAGAACAGCCATCATTCAGAACCACCTGAAATCAAGCTGAATGGAAGTCCTACAACTAGGGAATTACATTGAGACTGGGAGAAGGTGCAAAGACAGAATAGACCGGTTTCATGCTAACTGTAGAGGATAAAAATCAGGAGGGATATCTCAGATGTGGATGTTGTTCCTAAAGAGCGAGTGGTCCCAGCCCCACAACAGCTCCCTTCTCTGTTCAGGGCTCCAGTGTCAGGAATATAAGACCCCATAACTTCTGGCTGTAAAAACAAGTAAGGATTGAAGCCGAGGGAGACAGGAGCTGCTGGAGTCCCAGCCAGTTTCTTTTAAAGGGCTCATGCACAAACTTACTAGGTCTCAATCCTTCTGAGCTCCAGCATGTAGAAATCAGCTTGAAAGGAACCAGAGACATATGGGGAGGAACTGAATTTTCCAGCATCAGGACAAGAGCATCAGGAGCAGCTTTCTCCTAGACAGAAGTGCTTTTTTCAGAGACCATTGTTCCTTTGATGAGTCCTTCCCCCACAGAGTGGGAAGATAAGCACCATATCTGAGACTCCAATCACCCTGGTTCACACTATTTTCCCCACTCTGGTTATTCCCTGAAGTCCTGCCTCCACAACTTTTTGACCCACCCAAGCTGTTTTCAATAGCTTTTCCATACAAATGTCATGTCTTGGCTGATGCTTCTAAATATCCTAAAATCTCTCAAACAAGCAACATCTCACCTGAGCATGCCTTAACTTCTCACTAAGTGGCCCCAGGTCTGAAACAAGCAGCAGTTGGCCTTCATTCATAGCTTGATCTCACCTGGGCACCTCCAAGCCCAGCAAAAATAGCATCCACCTACAGATCACTTTGTAACTCATGCAGGGTCACCCCAGGAAGAACATAGGTGGCAGCTGCCTTTGGCCTGTACCTCCCAGAGGACCCAGAGCCAGAACACCAAGTGGTCATATTCAGACCACTTGTAGCATCACCATCCAACCACCTCCACAAGTGACACACTCAAAGTCTGGACTCAGAAGGCAACAGAGCCCAGCTGAAGTAATTCCTGCTCTGTGGGGTGAGCCCTGCACAGCTGATCCTCCACCATGGTTAGAGTCAGTGGTCAGTGGTTACAGCCTGCAGGTAAATTCCTCCCATTGATGTGCCAACAGCAATCAAGGCTCAATTACAAGAGGAGGGTGTACACAGTGTGCATCATGGGGGTGCACCTTGAGTGCCCAGCTTGCTCACCAGGGACACTGTGCCTATGAACCCTATAGGATGTCTACTACATTAGCAATGCTACCAACTCTAGGAGATGTAGCAGCTCTACTTATGCATAGAAATAAATAGGGAGGGCAGCCAAATGAAGAGACAAAGTAACATGGCCCAAATGAAAAAAAAAATAGAACAAAACTCCAGAAAAAGAACTAAACAAAATGGAGACCAGCAATCTACTAGGTGCAGAATTCAAAACACTGGTTATAAAGATTCTCAATGAACTTAGTGGGAACCTAAACAGCATAAAAAAAGAACCAGTCAAAAACTAAGGTGCACTAACTGAAATGAAGAATAATTTACAGGGAATTGTTAACAGTAGAGCCGATAAATCCAAGAATCAACTCAGTGATTTGGAATATTAGAAAGCAAAAACACCCAATAGGAACAGCAAAAAGAAAAAGAATAAAAAAAAAAAATGAGGACTTCTGGAACAACTTCAAACATGGGGGTGCTGAAAATAGAAAAGTGAAAGCTAAAAATTAAAAACCTATTTGAAAAAATAATGACAGAAAACTTCCTTAACTTGGTGAAGGAGGTAGACATGCCAATCCAGTAAGCTCAAAGAAGTTAACAAAAATGTTTCTAAACTTGATGATAGCTATATACTTTTAAAATCAAATACCATTACAGACAAAAATTATAATGTCTCTTTTTATTTAAAAAAGTTATTTTTAATTGGAGGTTTTATTACTCCCACTTAAAATTATTACAAAAATATAAAATTTTTTTACTGAGTCAGCTTACATGTTTCTTAATAGAGATCATTTAAAAATATTTTTTATATCTGCTATAGATATTAATGCTAAATATTGGTGCCTCTTTTGTAATTCAATGACTTTTAAAAATTATTCACAAATGTCTGGGAATATGTTTTATATCTAAGTACATTTTTGATTTCCTTTTGAATTTAGAATCAATATAATATTTAAGATAATCCAATTACCTAAACTCATCAGAGTTTCAGTTTCCCAGCATATGACACCTATCTAGAAACATCAGTACTCATGATTGATAGGTCAGGCACTGGACTCAAGAGAGTCTCACACTGGGACAGTGATTCTTCCTTAGGATCAACAAGAGTAAATACAAGCAGATGGAAGCCATGTGTTCTGGAGCTTTCATGTCACAATATGTCTGAATATATTTCCCAAATAATCCTTTGAGCTCAATATAATTCTGGTCTGATTCATGAATTATTCCTTCTTCCATCACTCATATCACTTCCGTAAAGCCATTTTAGTGACTTTCTTTTTGCTACTTAAAAGGAAGGAAATTGCCTGAAAAAATCCTAACATTACACAAGAGGTACGAGTCCTTCTGTTTTTGCTAAAACTACAGAATGCTTATCTTTTCTTGATAAGTAAGTGATTTTCAAATAGCTGAAAATAAACTATTATGAAAATAAAAAAAACACTAATGCCTGATTATTGAACATGATTGGGTTTTGTTAATAAGGTCTTAGAAGATATATTTTGCAACTTGTAATAAAAACTAGGATGTTGTCCCCTAGAGATTTTAAGTTGCTCAGCTATGTGTACCAGTACATTTAAAGTTGCATAGTTTATTACTTTTCTATTTATTTTTTATTTAGATTATAGTTTGTGATGATTAACAACCCACATATTTAGAATTTTGCAAATATCTTATCAAATCATTCTCCATATTAATCATTTACTCTGAATTGCTAAGGAAAGTGAAATTAAGAGTGTGAAATCTTAGTTTTTATTTTGCATAATTTACCTACTCTCCATGAATATAGCAATGGACCTAAATAGACACTTTTCGAAAAAGAACATAAGGAAGGCCAAGAGACATATGAAAATATGCTCAAAGTCACTAATCATCTGAGAGATGCAAATCAAAACAACAATGAGGTACCATCTCACACCTGTCAGAATGGCTATCAT
>NW_005353324.1:55737-89381 GCF_000412655.1 Myotis brandtii | reverse complement strand
CCCCTGTGCACTGCTGGTGGGAATGCAGACTGGTGCAGCCACTGTGGAGAACAGTATGGAGTTTCCTCATAAAACTAAAACTGGAACTCCCATTTGACCCAGTGATCCCACTTCTAGGAATATATCCTAAGAAACTAGAAACACCAATCAGAAAGGATATATGCACCCCTATGTTCACAGCAGCACAATTTACCATAGATAAGATTTGGAAACAGCCTAAGTGCCCATCAGCAGATGAATGGATTAGAAAACGGTGGTACATCTACATAATGGAATACTACACTGCGGTAAAAAAGAAGGAATTCTTACCATTTTCAACAGCATGGATGGACCTGGAGAGCATTATGATAAGTAAAATAAGCCAGTCCGAGAAAGATAAATATCACATGATCTCAATCAAATATGGAATATAATGAACAACATAAAGTGATGAACAAAAATAGATCCAGAGACAGAGAAGCATTGATTAGACCTTCAACCCTAAGAGGGAAGGTAGGGGAGGGTGGGGGTAAGGGGGAGAGATCAACCAAAGGACTTGTATGCATGCCTATAAGCCTAACCAATGGACAGAGACACCAGGGGTGTGACAGCATGATTGGGGGCTGGGGGGTAATATGGGGATAAGGACACATATGTAATACCTTAATCAATAAAGATAAAAATGAAATAAAATGTATGGTAAAATTGTTTATAAAGCTCTCTGCTAAACAAGAAATTCAATTACCCTAAAAAACAAACAAACAAAAAAACAAAACAAAACAAAACAAAAAACCTAGTGTCACAAAGGACACAGCTTGAGCTATGATAAAACTTAAAAGATGAGAGTTGCCGTCCTTGTTCTACTACAATAAATGTATGGCTATAGTCAGCTGCAATATATTTAACATTTTCTAATCTCAACAATCATGTATCCGAGTTGAGGATAAATACTCTTATTCTTTTGGAGACACCCTGTTCAACAGACAGGAGAGGGATCACTGGCCTGACTAATCCAGCAAATAATAAGGAAGACAGAATTTTGGATTGGCAGAGCGGACTTAAATGTCTCTACAGACACCAGATTTGTGGTTATGACTGTGATCATGGCTTTAAATAAAGTTTAGAGAACGGGTAATGGCAAAAGCAGATGAGAGTTATTCAGTAAATACAGCCATGCAAAGAGACACTCCACTGGATAAGACTGTAGTTTCAAAATATTTTATTTTTTTTCTCATATAATTTAAATATGACAAAAATGTTATGAAACTTTTTGAAAGGTAAAGAAAATTACAAATTAGTCATCTTAAAAATAAATTTGTTGTTTCATATTTCCTATCTCCTTAGAAAATAGGAAAATATTAAATAATATTTTTGATAATTTGTAATCTTGAGTAATTTGTAATTTTCCTTCCTTTTTCCATAATATTAATTATATGAAATATTTATGTATATGTTCTACATTTTTAATAAGCAAGACATCAGGACCACTTCCATGTTTCTACAGTCTTTATATTTGTAATTTTAATGGTCAGAAAATGTTTTTGATCAGGACACACCAGTATTTTTCTAGCCATTACATAATGATTTATAGTTTTTATTAATATAAATTTTGTTTTTAAATTTAGTTATTACAAAGTAGTATCTGCAAGTCCTTATTTTAATATGTAATAAATGTGCATATTAGCAAAGCATATTCAAATATGGAATAATTAATAAGTACCCTTGTTTGTAACATAATTATGTTATGCTAATATTACTGTTACATAATATTTTAAAAGTAAATTACTTTCTTTATTTTTAACTGCAGTGGTCATATTCATGAGCCATGTGTCTTGGTTTATACACAACAGCAAAATCTGAGTGGAAGAAAATAAGTTAATAACAAGAAAGTCTGGATTCAAATATTCAGCTGTTTCTCATTAACTAGACAAATTTGGATAACTATAAAGACTATTTTCCCAATTGTAACTCTGAGTTGTAAGGATCAAGTAGAAAGAATTAAGTAAATGGCTTTGTAAAATAATGAAATATAAGTAAAAGTTATTCCTGTTTGACATATATTTTATTTAAAATGAATGTAGAAGCATTAGTTGTTATTGCAGTTATTTTCATTGTGTATCTTGACTTTCGTTTTTCTTTTGCTGCTCATAGATGCTTTAGATATTTGTTTCTTAATTTAAAGAGGACACTTCTTGATTACATACCATGTGATATGTTTGACACTCTTATTTATGAATTTTCATGGCCATTCTGGTCTAGAATCTTCTACTCTAGCTCAATTCCCCATCCTCTCCAACCTTAGAACTCTCTCAGCCATCAGTACAATCTCGTGTATTGTCAAAGTACTTCTCTGTAATTACTCTATAGTAGAATTAGTTTTTTCAGTTTTGTTTGCCAATACTTCTCTAATAGTTTGTTTTCTAATATTTGCAAGATTCCATAGACATCGATGTGGGGTAGATACTTTCCCTACTCTTTATTGCAACTCTCTAAAATTAGAGAGTAAATATTTTTCCATATTTACTCTCTAATTTTATATCCTAAACCTCAAGCTCATTCAAAGCTCAAATTTCTTTGTTTCAATTTAGTCTTTTCAGGCCTTTGGGTTTTTTCCATCTGATTTCTTGAAGGTTTTATTGACTAGCTCATATTTTTCTTCTCCACTAATATAGTGATAACTTAACTTCTTTAATCAACTTCAACCATTTGTCTTCACATCCTACCTTTAGCAATTTTTAAAAAATAACTAGTTGTGCATCTCAGTTTATTTCCATTCTGCCCATGGTTTCAGATGAAGAATTCAAAGAAATGTTCTGATTTTAACATTTTTCTAATTGATAACTCAGGGACAGTGAGGAATAAGATGATGAATAAGAATATTATAACCCCCTGAAATCAATATAAATCTGGTGGCTTGCTTAAGCTTGGCACAAAAATTAAAAATAAAAATAAATTATAGTCATCTATGTCCAGTTACATATGTAATACTTTTATTATACTTCATACTAAAGGGAAATTACTAGAATTTTATAATTTAATTCAAAATTATTTAAAGTAAAGCTTAAAGAATTAATGGACTGAACTAATTTGAAAGATTGAGTTCAAACTGTTATTATAATGGGAAAGAGTACATTACTAGAGTATTCTTCTTGCCAGGGCATATTCCCAGGTTGTGGGCTTGATCCTCAGTGTGGGGTGTGCAGGAGGCAGCCAATCAATGATTCTCTCTCATCATTGATGTTTCTGTCTCTCTAGCCCCCTTTCCCTCTCTGAAATCAATAAAAATATTTTAAAAAATACAGGTCCTCACACATAAGGCCTGCATACATACATGCACTCTACACATAAGTCACCATACCACCCCTTCTCTCACAGTTAACAGGGTATATGTTCTGGGTGATAAGATAGTACGTTTGATTTTTATTATTATTATTTAGTTTTATATGGAGATCTATATTTTTACTTAGTACATTGTAGACATTTCCTATGTTTATAATAATTTCCCAATGACACAACTTTTAATGTTTTTTGCTTTCCATATTACATCATAAATTAAATAGGGATATTTTGTTTAAAATATTATAAATAAATAACAGATCAGTGTAGACTACTGTTCAAACAATTCTGCTCACATTTATTACTTTTATCTTAAGCATGCATATCCTATATAATAAAAGCCAAATATGCAAATCGACTGAACGGTGGAACAACCTGTGGAATGACTGGTCACTATGATGTGCACTGACCACAGGGGGCAGATGCCTAACACAGGAACTGCCCCCAGCCCACAGGCCCCAGGCCAACTAAGGCAGGTGTGAGTGGGGGCCCTCCAATCACCCTGCCTGTCGCCTGTAGAGGGAGGCGACTAGCGGCAGTGGTGGGGGCTGGCATCAGTGAGCAGGTGGTTCCAGGCCAGTCAAGGTGGGTGTCAGCGGGGGCCCCCTTGATTGTCCTACCGGTCGCCCCACAGATTGACCCTGATCACTGGCCAGGCCTGGGGACCCTAACTGTGCATGAATTTTGTGCATCATCCCTCTAGTTCAGTAATGAAATAGTTATATTAAGAAACTTATGGCAGACAGGATTTTATTTGTTTGTTGTTTTTTCATCTTCACCTGAGGATATTTTTTCCATTTATTTTTCAGAGAATGTGGAAGGGATGGAGGGAGGGGGAGAGAGAGAGAGATAGAGATAGAGCTAGAAACATTAATATGTCTCACATCTCTCACACATGCCCTGACCTGAGGCTGTGAGTGAACCAGAAACCTAGGTACCTGCCCTTGATCAGGAATTGAACCTGCCACCCTTAGGAATGTGGGATTATGGTCTAACCACTGAGTAACAACAGTCAGAGCTGTGTCAGACATTTTTTTTTAAATATATTTTGTTGTTTTTTTACAGAGAGGCAGGGAGAGGGATAGAGAGCCAGAAACATCAATGAGAGAGAAACATTGATCAGCTGCCTCCTGCACACTCCCCACTGGGGATGTGCCCGCAACTAAGGTACATGCCCTTGACCGGAATAGAACCTGGGACACTTGAGTCCGCAGACCAACACTCTATCCACTGAACCAAACCGGTTAGGGCTGGCAGACAGTTTTTAGGTCTCTGTATATACTGTCAAATTTATACTTCTGGCCACATACACACTCACACACACTTATACCCATATGCCTATATGGATACAAATGTGTAGATAAACATAAATGTAGATGCTATTTTATATTCCTACCAGCAGTGAAGAATATCCATTTTGCTTACTCTTAGCACCAAAAACACTGTATTTTAAACCAACCAAAGTCTTATAGGTCAATTTAGGGGCCTAAATTCATGACTAATTATGGTTTAATAAGCCATCTCATTCATCACTACTAAAGTGTTATATGTTGGATTACTTTCACACATCTATTGGACTTTTTTTTTAGTGTTATATTACATATTTTCTTAACTGATGTGTTTCTTGGAAAGTTCTCCATATTATAGTGATTTGGGTATATTCTTGATATATTGAAAATATACTTTAATTGCCACATATATTTGGAGTGAACGTTTATTCTTTTTTCTCCACTAGACTCAATTCACTTTATGCTTGGTTATAGCACCCCTGCTTTTCTCCATTACCACCCATTGATTCTAGGGTGGGGTATGTGGCTGTGATATGTGACTGGCATAACTATTGTCAGTCCAGTGAAGAAATTAAAAATTTAGAGCACACAAAGACTCAATCAGACTGTGAGTTGGGGATTTATTTGACATTTGAGGAAAAAAATTTTTTGTTAAATTCCCTTCTTAAAGTTGAAACAAGTGGTCAGATAAGTTGCCAACTCCTTCTGACCATGAATACAGTGAGGGAAAGAATCAGTCAGATGCAGAGAACAAAATGAAAGAAAAGAAATAGTGACCATTTTTACTCCATCTGTCCGTTGATTCAGCCTCATGTAACAATATAAATAAAATATTTTTTATTCAAATAGCATTGAGACTTATTTTTGTGACATTATATAAACTTTCACAGTTAAAATATTTTAATGTTTATATTTTAATCTAACCTTTAAGGATCATTATGGACCAACAGATCTTCATGTATTAGTAAGAAAAAAATGAGGAAAATATTTAGCAGATAGCAATAGCTAATAAGTATCATCTTTATACTATAACTAGAGGCCCAAAGCACGAAATTCATGCACGGGTAGGGAGGTGTCCCTTAGCCTGGCCTGTGCCTTCTTGCAATCCGGGACCCCTCGGGGGATGTCCCACTGCTGGTTTAGGTCCGATTGGACATCCCTCTCACAATCTGGGACCCTTCGCTCCTTACCATCCTCCTGCTCGCTCCTGACCAACCTCCTGCTTGCTCCTTACTGCCCATTTCCTCACTCCTTACTGCTTGGCTCACCACTCCTTAGTGCTGCTGTGGAGGCGGGAGAGGCTCCCACCACTGCCGCTGCCTTCACCAGCTATGAGCCTGGCTTCTGGTTGAGTGGCACTCCCACTGTGGGAGTGCACTGACCACCAGGGGGCAGCTCCTGCATTGAGAGTCTGCCCCATGGTGGTCAGTGTGCATCATAGCAACTGGTCGTTCGGGTCGTTCTGCCATAACAGTCGCTGGACTTTTATATATAGAGATTACTGCTATACAAAATGTTATTTACTTCTTTTGGTGACATTCTCTCATAAATCTCATATCTAAAAATTAACTCATGTTTATATCAAAACTTTAATTATTTTCATAGAAACTTAAGTCACTTGAAATTTATTTGGAGTATGAGATAAAAATATAATTATTAATTGATTAAATATCTCCTGTTCATTTATTGAAATCATTTGTCTTTAATACCAAATTTGGAAAGACACACTAAAATTTTCCTTATATGTATTTTTGAACACATTTTAGAATTATTTTAGGATCTTTTAATCTATGTTGGCTTTGTGTCATTATGTTCTAATATTTGTAGTTTTAATATATATATTTCATATCTGTGCAAATCTATATATATATATTGGTTAAACAAAGTTTCAAAAATTTCTTTACTTATGAATTATGCATCTATTTGCAATATTATATCCTGCCACCCAGTTTTATTCCCATGTATCATTTACTTACTTTCCTTTATAATTTTCAAATATTTCAAATATTTAGACTTTTGTTTACTCGGACAACTTTATTTTTTAATTAAAATTATTGGTGTGACATTTGTTAATAAGAGAATATTGATTTCAAGTGTACATTTCTATGATACATGATCTGTAAATTGTATTACATGCCCACCACCCAACGCCAAATTAGCTTCTGTCTTCAAATATTTGAACCCCTTTATCCCTAACCACCCACCACTCCCCTTCCCTCTGGTAACCACCATACTGATGTCCGTGTCTATGAGGTTTTTATTTGCTTTTCATGTTTGTTCATTTGTTACTTTCAGTTTCATATACCACATGTGAGTGAAATCATATTTTAGATTCAAAAACATATTTTTGGACATTTGTTTAGTTTGTATTCCATTGTATGGCTGTATCATGATTTTTTATTCTCTGTTACTGAATATATAACATTTAAAGCCCTTTTCAATTACAAATAAGCTTATAATTTTCAAATAGTTCAGAAGTTTAAACAATAAAAATGAGATTATTAAGTCAATATCTGAACATATTTGGAATTTTGTACAGATTCTAATGCTGTTGCAGAATCACCTCCCAAAATTCAGGTTCATGGACGTGATTCGCTAATAGGCCAAAACATTGAGAGACTAGTGCTTGGAGATAGAGAAAGGTTTATTCTATTAGGCCAAGGAGAGAGGACAGGTGGGAGTTTTTATGTAGCGAGGGACTAAAGGAGAGGGAGTTTCAGTAAACCAAGGAGGAAGTCTGTGTTTCATTAGTCATAGATAATGTTTTGTGCAGTCAGACTCCTGGGAGGTAGCAGCTGGTCTCAGCTAACTCGGAAACATTCTTTCCTTCTGTAAAACCAATTCATAAACTCTCCTCAAGACTCTGAAGTTATCGTCTGCCTGACAAAGAAGTAGTACATCAGCAACACAAAATTATATGAGAACAAGGGGTGCTGGGTTGAAGGACCAAGATTCTGCAAACTATCTCATAATCATGCGTCATTGGTGTTATCTTTAAAATAAAATGCAGAAATTAGATATCTTGTGATTATTGCCACTGTTTAAGCTAGCATTGTTTTGTGCTTAACTAGCTGAATATTTCTATTATGTCAAGCAGAATGTACTTTAAAATATTTCTTCTTGAACTTGCTATACAGGCAGTTCTTCAGAAAATGACTAATACACCTTCTTAATTTTTAACTATATACAGTGTGACAACCAAAGGAATTGAAACATTTAGTTAAAGTCTATATACCTATATTCTAATAAAGAGTAAATTATTTAATTCTAGCTGCCAAAAATATTGGGGACATTAAAATCACGAGGGGCTCAGGTATGTTGCTATAACCAATGCTTTCTCTGCCTGTTTTCTTACATCTTTGCCAAGAGACTGTTATGAAATATTTTTGGCAATGCTGTTAATAAAAATGGTATCATTATAAATTTACTTTGTGTTTTCTTGTATAACAATAAGGTAGATTATATTTTCACGTGTAAATGTCATTTTAAATTTCATATCTGTATACTGTGAGTTCTTACCTATTTTTCAATAATACTTGCTTTCTTTTCTATTGATTTTCAACAAAAATCTTTACATGCTATTAAGATTTATATTTTATGGAGTTTGTCTCTGATAAAAATCACAATCTTTCCCTAGTTTTTATTTCTATTTTATTATATTTAAAGATATGCAGTTATGCTTGTTGTTTTTATAGCATACATTTTAAAAATTATTTTCTTAAATTTTTTCTTCAACATAAATCATATATCATATAAAAGTGGTATTTAAATATTTTTTTAAAAATTTGTATGCTTTTTGTAAAATGTTTTTACATATGTAAATCTTTGATTCATTTGGAGCTTATGCTAACGTATAATATAAGGTTCCATTTCAAAATTATCCCAACCCTGTTTGTTAAACAAAAGTATTCCAACCCTGTTTATTAAAACTTGTATTTTTTCATCACAGAATTGAGACAGCTCATCTTCCTATATTAGTGGTAATTCATGTTTCTGAATTTCTTTATTATTGATATTGGTCTTTTTATTTATGTGCCAATAACATTTTTTGTAACTTTTAATAACCAATAAGACAATTTAACCCACATAGATCTGTTTAGTGATTTCTTCCCACTTTTACAAGGTCTTTTTCTGTTGAATTATGCCGTCTCCAATATTGACCAAAGAAAGTTATTTTTATTAGCTATCCCTAAATAGGCTATGCTAGCTGAATTGTCTACTCTTCTACCATAAATTCCAACTGGTTCTTTGTATAAAAATAAATGTCATAATAATTTATATTCTATGTTATTATTGTGAGTGGAATTTTACTCTAATTTTGTGGTTATCGGTGTTAGAGATAAATGCATACTAATTATTTCTAGTAGCAATTGTTTTAATTTTAGTGCCATCACTTGTTTTATTTTTAAAATCATATGATAAGCATCAGATTTATAACAAGAATTATCTGCTTAAAATTATTTGAAATGATTCTCCTTAGAATATGCTGGGCTTAGTGCCTTCTTGTAATCTTGATAGAAAATCTAATATATCCTTAGTTTTTAAATATGGTCACATTTTTCTAGCTTTTGAGATAATATTGCTATTGTATGTTTTTATAGATATCATCTATATTATAGTTTTTCAAATTGTTTTTCATGGTGCTATATTTTACTTTGGTATGGGTTTTCTCTCTGCCTAATATCCCAGTTATGTGCAATAAAATCAGTGCAATTCTTACATTTTAAAGGAACTTTAAATTTATGCATATCTCTTAATAAAACTATTCACCAATAAGTATCTACAGCCATAAACATATTCATATTATTTGAAAAAAAAATGATACCATTTCTGGGAAGTGATCCCAAAGTAATAAACCAATGTAAGTGAACAGCTTTGGAAGTGGAGATGTTCATTTCCTCATTACATGTTATAGTGAAAAGTTAGGAACAATATAAAATATCACTGACAGCATGGATATTTACATCCCATATTAGAGGGGGGGAATATTAAGGAAGACAGTCCTCTTTGTTTCTGATTTTCTTACTACTAGTAGACATTAAACAAACTCATGTTAATTGTTGATTGATTCTTTGTGTCACTGAATTTCAAAGTTTTGTCTCCCTGGATATCAAAGGTTACATTTTCTCATCTTGTTATACTCATCTTGTTTCTTACAGTTAAGAACTGTTTTCAACTTCATTTGATGTCCTTTGAAAATTCCATACAATTTTAAGTTGTGACTTTCTTGCACTTGCACCTATAAGACTAAGCAATTTTCTTACACAGCTTGGTAATTTGAGCTTCTATTTTATTTGGTGCTCATTTCTGTTTCAACTACATGAACATTTCTTTGTGAAATCATATGAATTTTTTCTTTGCTATGAGTATTTCCATCAAACTCATTTTCAAATAACATTTAATTTATCAATATATTGATATTTGTAATACATCTAATATAGATAGATATAGATATGTGTGTATGCATGCATGTGTATGCTTGTGTGTGTATGTAGTTAGCAATCAGAGATTGGTAACTAGTGATTGCAGCTATATTAAGCTTAGTAAAAATATTTGACTATATTCAAACTGAAGTAATTTATCAAACTATAAATATAAATGTTAGGAACCAATAAATTTTCCAATTAAGAATATGTATATTATAAAGACGGAAAGACTTAAGATTAAAGTTTTCTGATGGCATTTATATTTTGTTTGTATTTAAAACATTTTATTTGGATTACAGTATCAAAATTATAACACTTTTTATACTTACTTTTTATTCTCAAACTTGTAACATGCATGGTATATTCCACTGTTGTTTTCAGGAAAGAATGCATTGTCTATTCAAATGCACTTTAAATTTTTAAGTATTTAGTAAGTGCTGAGCTTTTTATCTTTATCATATATTCTGCACACACATAGAGTAGGTTTTAAATGAATATCCATTGTTAAACTAAAGTATATAATTAATATAAAACTGCATTTACCAACCACGTTAAACAGTTAGGATCATATTATATGTAATACTATCCTATACTTGAGTTGATTATAGCTTCTACCTTGTTGAAAGTATATTCTTATTTATAGCATTATTATAATATAACATATTATTAAGATATGTTAAAGAAATGTAAGGTATGCTGTGAGTATGTTACCTCTAATTCAGCATTGTTTAATAAAAGATTATAACTAGGTAGCTTATCTATTATTCTGCACTTGTAGTACTCTGAACATTTCATTAATGGAATATATCATTTGCATAATAATGAGGATACATACTGTGAAATAAGCATTAGATCACTTGTTCACATTTTCTTTCTTTCCTAGAGCTTTCTAGCTCAGGCTTTGTATATAAATATGTATACTTTATGGTGAAGGATAGAAAATTTTTATTCATTTGAATTCTTTTCAATAATAATTGAATACCTTTTCCATATAAAGTAATAAATTTTATCGTTTAAATAATCAGGATGGAATAATTTCTAAAACATTTACTGATGAAAACAATCTGAAAAGTATCTGAAAACAAGAAAGTACAACAATCTGGAAAACTATCTATTGTAGGGCATTGAAATAATACAAACAATTCTAATGCAGAAGGGAGACATCCAAAATAAGTTTCTAGCCCTGGCCGGGTGGCTCAGTTGGTTGGGTGTCACCCCATGCACTGGAAGGTTGCCAGTTGGATTCCCAGTTAGGGCACATGCCCAGGTTCCAGGATTCATTCCCCACAGGGGGTGTGCAGGAGAGAGCTGATCAATGTTTCACTCTCCCATCAATGTTTCTCTCTTCCTCTCTCTTCATCTCTCTCTTAAAAAGTCAACAAACAATCTTTTAAAAAATAGGTAGGAAGAAAAATGGGATACAAAATATAAAAGTATAGGGATGATATATAGAGAATAGGAATAGAAGAACCAACATCAGCAAACAGGAAACATTTTCTTGTGAGCTTATGCACACTGTGTATTGCACAGCTTTCATGACTGCCATTCATATCTACACTCACCATATATTTGTATATTTCTTATAACTATATCTTTGTAGATAGTATATTGTCTTGCAGCATCATATTTTTTTCTAATTTTCAAAAATGCACCACTTGTTTTCCTGTGCCATCTAAGATGGAGTTGGCTCACTAAAGACAATCACCCTCACAGATCACAGCTGAAATCATATGGTACTTGTCTTTCTCTGATTGGCTTATTTGCCTTATGACCCTGTGATTCCACTTCTGGGAATGAGAGTATGTATTCAGGAGTAGGATTTCTACATTGTGTTATGTATCAATTTATTGATTTACTTGCCAATTTTATTTGTGTGATGCAAATTGTTTTTATATATTTAAAAGTATTTTTTTCCATTTAGTTGCACCAAATATATCTAAAATAATGTTGCACACATTTTTTTGTATACTTCCTGATCTATTGAATTTTAGCAGTTTTTGACATGCTAATTAGCCACTTGTGTTTATTTTTCTCTCAAATGCCAGTTCAAGAGTCATACAAATTTTCTATCGGCTTATTTATCATTTTGCTATTTATTTATAAATCTCTATGTTTAACAGATTAATAACAGATTTAAGAATTAGGACATAATTCTGTGTGGTTTTTCTCCTATTTTTAAATATCTTCTGAGCAAATGTACTGATAGATATTTCCTGACTATCTTTTCAAGAGTGTTTTTAGTAATAAATATCCTTAAAGCTAGAAATGTTGTGTCCCCCCAAGGAAGAGGAAGATTTTGTTGCTGTTCTTGCTGCTGCCTATAACATTAATTCTAATGTCTTCTTCTCATGAGGCTAAGGTTGGGCATGTTAGCTACCAACCCGCTTAAAGGCTTAAGGTTCTTCAGCTGTGACAAAAAGCACTGTGTGTGCAGCATCCAATATAGGCTCTACCACATCACCTGGGTGATCCTTGATCTCATGCTGTGACCCCAGAATCTCATGTTTTCTCTTAGTATCTATGAAACGGTGGCACCTAAATCATTAGTTTGCCCATAAGTAAAATGTCAGATCCTTCACAACATTCTCAAAACTAAGTACTTACCCAAAAGCTGGTGTGGCTAAGTGGTTGGAGTATCAGCCACACACAAAAAAGTCATCAGTTTGATACCCAGTCAAGGGCATGTACCTGGGCTGCAGGTTCAAACCTCAGCACTGGTCATGGTGATCGCAGGAGGCAACCAATCTATTTGTCATTCTCACATCAATGTCTCTCTCTCTCTCTCTCTCTCTCTCTTTCTCTCTCTCTCTCTCTCTCTTTCTCTCTCCCCCTCATCCCTCCCACCTTCCACTCTCTCTAAAAGTCAATGGGAAAAAATCCTCCAGCAAGGATTACAACAACAACAAAAAAGATGATAATTAGAAAAATTTAAAGTTGTTTTACCCTTTTCAAGAAAAAAAAAATACTCCAAAGAAACAAAAACATGAATTAGCAGGGATGTCACACACTGTGAAATGAAATGTTTAATGGTAATTGTGTACAACATCTTAATCTCTGATTGAATATGTTATTATAATTACACACTATTCCAAAATCATATAACCATCTGATTAGATTATCAGTGTACCTACACAGTTATCAACACTGCAAAATAGCGGTTTGATTAGTAAAATATGCTCTTCCCAAATATACAATTATTCTTTCATATTTGCAACCACAAATAAATTATACATATGCTTTGCATTTGCTGTTCTACTTAATTCCATATTTTTCTTTTTAGAACATATGCCTTTTTCAATTTGGGTATTAAGAAAAATATATTGAATCCTAATAAACTGAACAGTACTAAGACAAAAGTGGAAGAAGAGGCTACAAGAAGAATAAATGTACATAAAAAAAAGGAGATTAAAAAACAAGCAGGCCTGAGGAAATACAGAAATTCAAATGAATTTTAAAGGAAAAACATAAAAACTACTAATAAAAATGACCAGCAAAATATGATAATAACTGTCATCTTGTGGAAGGACAAACTTGGCATGTAAATGTTAAAAGAAAAACTTGTTTCACTACAACTCAGAATACTTTTGAAACTGTGTGGGTTTTTCCCTACATCAGCCAATTCTCCAACTCTCCAGATACAAACTGATGTCCTGTAATCCAATCATGGTGCTAACTCCCTGGAGTTAGTTGGGATCCCACACGTTAAGAATTTGGTCCTGCAAAACTGCCCGCCTCCCACCTTGGAAATCAATAACAAGTCCCAGTCTGCCACCTTTACTTCTGCCCAACAAGGTATAAATTGGAGATTCTTGCAACCTTCTTGTCAGGTTCAATATTTGCTGTAATAACTCACAGAACTCAGGGAAACATTTACTTATGTTTATCAGTTTATTATAAAAGACATGTTAAAGGATTCAGATGAAGCGTCAAATGAAAAGATACATAGGATAAGATCTAGAAGTGTCCCCATGGAATTGGGGTCACCACCCTCCAGGTACACCAACCCAGAAGTTTTTGAACACTCTAATTCAGGGACTTTTATGGAGTCTTCATTACATAGGCATGATAGATGAGTAACTCAATTTCTGACCACTCTCCCATCCTTGGAGGATAGGGGTTGAAGGTGAATTTCCAAGCTTGTAATAATGGCTTGGCCTTTCCGTTTTCCAGACTCCATCCAGGATCCCACCAAGAGTTGCCTCATTATAACAAAGAACATTCCTATCACCTAGGAAATTCCAAGGGATTTAGGAGTTGAGGAGTTAATGACCAACTATTAGAATAAAAGATGGTCCTAGCATCCCTGTCTTTCAGGAAATTATAATGTTCTTAGAAACTCTGTGTCAGGAATTGGGAGCAGACACCAAATCTATATATAAAAGCCTAAGCGACCGTTATGACTGAACGACCAGAACCACCAGAACGACTGGAACCACCGGAACCACCGGTCACCAGTTGCTATGACATGCACTGACCACCAGGGGGCAGATGCTTATGCAGGAGCTGCCCCCTGGTGGTCAGTGTGCTCCCACAGTCAAGCTCCCATGGCCAGGCAACCTCCCCTCATCTCTCCCCACTTCCGGCAGGCCCTGTCCAGCAATGGCAGGCCCCGTCTGGCAGCTGGCAGGCCCTGGCCCTGCCGGCCCTGATCAGGACTGCGAGAGATGGCCCCAATAGGCCCTGATTGCCGGCCAGGCCTAGGAACCCCGTGCACGCATTTTGTGTACCGGGCCTCTAGTATATTTATATTTTTCCAAGATAAGCATGTCTTTATTTAATAATTTAAGTGACATGACTTTCATGAGTATTTTACCTATATTATAATATTTAATTGCCATCATCACTCATTTGGAAGGTATTACTATGATGATGATGATGATGATGATGATGATGATGATTACTTTTACAAATGAGGAAACTGAGACATAAAGGCTTTAAGTTATTTAATATCTCTAAACTGCCTGAGCCAGAATTCCAATTCAAGCAGTTTTATTCTAGAGTTCACATTTTCTAACATTGTATCAATATCAATGTAGTTATAACTGCAATATTTTAGATAAAAATAATTCTGGAATATTTTACATGTAGCAGATTGATTCTGTAACAAGTGAGTTTTCATAGTTCTCTTCTCATCATTATATAGGGATGCCTGAGTTTACCCCCTTGAACAGAAAAGAATGATAATTTGTAAAAGTAGAAAGTTTCCTGGAAATATTAATAATGTCCTGTAAGTCCAATAAAACTCAACTCTAAAGAAGTTGTTTTGATCTATGTGTTGTGTTTATTACTTTACAAAGAACCAGCTCTTCTGAGAATATCAGAGAATGCTAATTTAACTTGGAAACACTACAAAGTTATAAATGAGTTTGCAGATTAAAACAAATTTATGTCTGGAAGACTCATTAAAAGTAACTTGTTATTTTTTCCTCTTAATGAATTGTATTAATAGCAATAATTATATATCCTACAGTACGATGATCAATGACAGTTCATTTTTTCTGTATAATTTAAGAGAAATCAGTAGATCAAAATGTTCATATAGATACAAAATATGTTTGTAGTTCACTAATGTTTATATGTATAAAAATATAAAGATTTACCTGGAATCATATAAAAGAGCAGGCATTTAAGCATTAGGAAAATCTTCAAAAACATGAGGAAACAAAGATGAAGCCACACATGCTGAGAAGGCCTTATATGAAAAAAAAATAAAAATAAAGGCTCCAGAGGGAATGCACAGCACTATTAAGGGGCCCTGGTATTAGTTCCAGCCATATCTTTCCCTATTCTACTCTCAGCATGCTTTCAATACTCCCATTTTCCCTGAAGACTCCGTTGTAATGTATTAGGCATAAATAATTGAAAATAAATTGTATATATACATATCATTTTGAACATATAGTATTTTTTAATACATTTGTGTTGTATTGATGCATAAATGGTATTGAAAAACTACAACACAATAGTAATCCATTTTCCTATTATTCCAGTATTATTTGCAGTTGTCTTTGATTAAACAATACTAATTTTGATATACAGAGCCAGAATTTTTATTTTTCTAATCTTTATTATGTGTGCTGTTCAGGTGTTTTATTAAAAATCCCTTATACAACCCAGGGATACAAATATGCTCACATTGGTTTTATTTTATTAACTTTACAGTTTTATTGTGCCCACATAGATCTTTACATACAATGGTAAGTGGAGATCCAAAGTTATATTCCCTGAGCCAATTTTCCCATGACCATCTCCTAAACAATTCATCGGGTTGCCCAACTTCTGTGATACTTTTATTATTAAACAGGTTCATCCACATGTGATTTATTTCTATTTTTAAGAATTCCATCTTGTTAAACAAACTGACTTGTTTGTTCATTATTTAATTACTATTGCTTCTTTAAAATATATGCCATGCTTTCAGGTAGAAAAGTCTTGAAAATTCTATTTTCAAAATGATTGAACTGCCCTGGCCAGTGTGGCTCAGTGGTAGAGCATTTGTCCATACACTGAAGGGTGGCAAGTTCTATTCAAGTCAAGGGCATGTACCCAGGTTGCAGGTTTGATCCCCGGCCCCACTCAAGGCACACACAGGAGGCAACCAATAGATATGTCTCTCTCACATAAATGTTTCTCTCCCCCTTCCTGTGTTTCACTCTCTCTAAAAATAAATGGAAAAAAAATATCCTTGTGTGAGGATTAACAACAAAAAAAAAAAATGATTGAACTATTTTGGATTTATGCTCATGTATATAAATTTTAGAATGTGTTCATTTGAGTATTTACTAAAAAATAATTTATCAGAAATTATCATTTAAACTGCTTGTAACAGCCGAAACCGGTTTGGCTCAGTGGATAGAGCGTCGGCCTGCGGACTCAAGGGTCCTGGGTTCGATTCCGGTCAAGGGCATGTACCTGGGTTGCGGGCACATCCCCAGTGGGAGATGTGCAGGAGGCAGCTGGTCGATGTTTCTCTCATCATCGATGTTTCTAACTCTCTATCTCTCTCCCTTCCTCTCTGTAAAAAATCAATAAAACATATTTAAAAAAAAAATAAAAAAAAAATAAACTGCTTGTAACAATTATATAATAGTAAGCCTTAGTGATATGTCAGAGCTGATATAAATAATTATTAATTTAATTAGAACTCTATCACCACATTATAATAAGTCAACACCTATAATATATTGAACCCCAAAACTAAATTAGGTTGTAATCACTAGCTATATATTCCTTTCTTAATGCTTTTAATAATCACAAACACACCTTTTTTGTTGTTGTTGTTGTTACCTATCTTTCTACTACCTGGTAGATATTTCTATCAAACTGTGTCATTTGCCCTTCAAAGTTATGCACATTTAGGGTGTTTGTGTGCGTGTGTGTGTTTGCTTTTATTTTTTCTAAACATGTCTTCGTGTTCTTTGTCTCCTCTCACAAAATACGTGAGTCCTTGGAATATGGACTTATTAACTCACTTCTAACGAATAGAAGTGGCATTGAGTAACTTTCCACTCAAAGTTAAAAAAAACAAACAAGCAATACAACTCCCAGCTGGCTCTCTCATTCAGGAGATCTGAGCTGACAGTCAAAAGTCTGGCTACTCTAAAATTTTCATACTGAGAGTTCAGTTGCTGAGACCACATAGAGTAAGAGAGACAGATACCTATTCTGTTTGACCTCATCTAGCATCAACCTTCAGGCATATGAGTAAGGGAGACTTCAGGTGTTCCACCTCCTTCTCAGAGTCCGAACACCAAGGGAAGCAGACAAGTCTTCCTTACCATATTCTGTCTGAACTGCTGACTTACAAAATCCATAAGCAAAATGAATGATTACTTTCCACATGGGAGTTTGGGGTAATTTGTTATAAAACTGTCACTGCAATACATATGGGCCAACTTTCCAATTAAGATACTCCCTCCACTTAGACATTCTAATGGGTTTCAGGCTGATCACATGGTTTATGCTTAGCCAGTCAGAACTCTGATTGCTTGTTTGCTTGCTTGATTTGATTTGATGTATATTTTTGTTAGGATAAAAGAAGAGGTATTGAAAGGGAAACTAGGAAAGAGGGTCCCTCTGTATTTAAGATCCTGAAAAACAAGCTCTTTGTTAAACTGGAGCTCTCTGGGCCACATTCATAATATGAAGAGAAGATGTTTAAGAAATAAATCAGAACCAAGACAGGCGGAAAATGGCACAGGTTGCTAGTGACATACTTGAATCCTGTTATTCATTCTCATCTGAAATAGGCACGGCTATTTAGCTATCCTAGTATGTGGACCAATAAGTACTCTTTTGTGACAATATAGTTTGAATCAATGTCACCTTTAACCAAAAGATTACTAAATAATGCAGCAGTATAATGTGTTTTTGTTATTCTCTTACAATTCTGATTCCCATAGATTTCTTCTAAGCAGCAAGCATTCAGCTCTCATCAGCATTATTCCTCAATAAGTCCCCAAAGAGACAAGAAGTCCTCTGAGGGCTTCCATTTATTGAGAAAAATGAATCAATTTAATTTATTTGGTTTAAAATAGTTTTAGTGAATAAAAATTTAGAGACATTTTTAAGGATGCTTTTTTTGAATCAGCTGAAATTGTGAGCTAGTACAAGTCAAAAATCACAACCTAAAAATGTCAAAAATTTGAGCAACTAACAGTGGAATTCTGATCTGCCTAAAATAATTGAAAAGCGGTATTTGACACTACCTCATTTACATATTCATAAAGGAAGGCAAATAGAATTGTAGATATACTTTTCCATTTATTGATATTATATGCTATCTGTCAGATCCTAATAACATAAGTCTGAAAGTGTAAAAAATTTTAGGTGTTTAGAGAAGCTATTTTTTAAAAATAAAAATATTAATTATTGTAAGTTTATTGGAGGAACAAACCAAAATGTTTTTCTTTTTTAAAATATTATAAACTATTTGAGAATTAATATTATAAAAAACTATTTTATTCCCCATTGCAAACTTGAGGATTATAAATATAAAGAATAAATTAAGAAACTCAGAATTTTAGAGAAATAATGATGCATTTGTTGTAATAGCCTCTTCTCTATATTTCTTTTTTTAAAATCCTGTAGCAGCCAATCACATTTTCCCATATGACATACAATATTCTGACTTTATCCCTTTCAAATCTAGTTTTTCCCTTGGGGGAAAATATATTTTTTACAAACTTCATATTTGTATAAACTGATGTCATCTCTTTTTCTCCCTCTCTCCCCTTTTCCAAGCTACTCAACCTTTAAGAGACACAGATGCATGACAAATTCACCGAAAATGGATGGTTTCAAGAAGACTAAGCCATGAGCACAATAGTGACTTAGAATCCACTTTTCTGAGTGTGTGTGTGTGTGTGTGTGTGTGTGTGTGTGTGTGTTTTCTCTATTTCTGTCTTATTGTCATTTCACATTATGTAACAGAGCAGTCTGGCTATGAGTTAGCAAACTACTTTCCAGCAAAAGAGCATAAAACACAAACTTTTTAAAATTAATGTTTAAAAGGAAAGAAAAGAAAAAAAGGAAGGAAAGGGAAGAGAGTAAAAGAAAGGGAAGGGAAGGGAAGGGAATGGAAGGGAAGGGAAGGGAAGGGAAGGGAAGGGAAGGGAAGAAAAAGATTACAAGGGAGAATGCTGCCAAAACCTGTTGCCATAAACATTAATTACTTAGGAAGCAAAGGCAGGTAGCAGGTAAGACTCAGGAGAGAGAATTAATTGGCTTAAGCTGTAGGAGAAATTAAAGGCCCATGAGCATATTAAAACACAGGAAGTAGGTTTTACTATCACATATTTGATAGGATTGTTTAATGGATGATAATTTTTGTTTTATTTTTGCAACTGTATTCTAAACTCCAAAGAATTTTCTAGAAGCATCTGCTATCCTCATCTTCAAAGTCAGATACGCATTTGGTCCCTAGGGATTGTGGCTTCTCTAGAGTTGTGGGGACAACTGTGAGAACAACTTTTGTTATCAGTATCCAAATGTTAGAAGTAGAGTGTTCCAACATATGTTAAGGCAAAAGAAGGCATAACTGAAAGATTGAACTATGCCCCCAAAGGATGTGGTGTTTCCTAAGGTTAATTCCCTAGGGCCCAGGTCTGCCTCACCATTTTCAGCTGTGTACCTCCTCTGGGTCTGGTCAAGAGATAAGCTGATTGAAGAGAGATGAGCTATTAGCAGTTGAAGTAGTTGATTAAGAGAGCAAAGCCAAATGAATGTAATGGCCAAACCTTTAACCAATGATTGAGACAGCATAGTAAGAAGCTACACAAGAGAAAGTGCCAGCAAACCCAGTGGTCCATTCTCCCCCATGAAATAGCATTGGGTAATGGTCCAGTGTATCAGTGCTGATTTTTGTGTTACTGTTCAGGGATCGCTCAATCAAAAGGCTCCTGTCACTTTGGACCTTGGGGGCTGAGAGGAGGCAAATGAGAAGGACTAGGAATAGCGGAAAAAAATGTTTCTAAGGATCCCTGATAAGGTGATCTGGGCAGCGTTGCCTGACAAGTCTCTTCAATTGGCCCCTGGTAAAGAGGCCTCTAACTGGAGAACCCGGGTTAAGGATTCATATATATTTAAAGGACCCTGAGTCCTTATACTCAACTCCTTTAAGAGACTGCAATGCACTGGCTGTGCACCAAGTCTGGTGTGGGCAGGGCAGTCTCCCCTGTGAGGCTTGTCAGGTAAAGCCCCTGTAATTGCCTATGTTTGGACCTGAAAAATCAGACATAGAGTTTTGGCCTGGAGCGACAGCTCAGGTCTGTCTATGTGAATGATCACAGAGACAAGACATTAGCCAACGAAGTTGGAAGCTTTCAAAATGAGCATAGCCTTAGTTTGACTTGTTGGATAGAACATGGCAGGGAGTAGGTTTGTGGGTAAGGGAGTGCTTTATCCAAATATTATGGTCTGTGACACTCCTGGGGCAAATGTGAAATCCCACTGAGGAGAAAACAGCTCCTTCTTGAGTGACTATGGCTACATAGGATAAATTATTACTGATTAAGAAACGAAATAAATGATTTTTCTATTGAAGATATGCCTGCAAAAAGGTTGCATTCATGTCCCCGTGGCATTGTTAACTTTTTGAAGCTATAGCTTTATAAGATATACATAGGTTTATGTTTTCTGAATATAATAAATATAAAAATACATTTTTGATGCATTTTCTGCTGAATGTAAAGTATATTTAAGGTTTGAACATATAAGATTTTCATTTCAAATCTCAACCAAATATAATAATTTCCCTATAGAATGCTAGAACTGGTATCTTTGAAAATATCAATGTTTCTAATAAAAAAAAAACATACTCATCTCTTTAAGGAATTTTTCTGCCAATATGGTATAATTTTAAGCATACAAATCATCAGATATAATTTATGGGTGATTTAGAACTAAATGTAATACAGATAGTCAACATTTTAGTATATATTTTCTGGTGACTAATATAACATTGTAATCTTCAAATATACACTATTTTTGTAAAAATAATGTTATTAATATCTATGCAGAGTCATTCGGTTCAAGCTTTCTTATATAGTATGCCAAAATCCTTATTTATTACTAAAGTCTAATTTTATTGTCTTTTTTACAATCAACCAAAATTGTTCCTCATCTTCAAAAACTTATATATCTTCCACATAAAAAATATGTGTGTACTCTCATGCATAGTTGTTGAGACTGTAAAGTGGAACAATTACTTGGCCACATCTATTAAAGCTGAAAAACACATGTACCCTGTTACCCTGCAATTCCACTTCTAGCTATACGCTCAACACAAAAGCATGTACATGTTCATCAAACACATGCAAAAGAATCATGTTCACAGGGGCTTCATTCTCAGTAGACTGAAATAATACTCAAATGCCTATCTGAAAAAATGAATAAATAAATAATCACACACACATCATAAAGAACATACAACATTGAGAATGAGAAAACCATTGCTACATGTAAAAACAGAAATGAATCTCTCAAATGTGTGAGCAAAAGAATTCAGATAGACTAGAGCACTTATGGTATGATTCAATTCTTCTGAAGTTCAAAATCTATCTGCTTTGAGAAAAGACAAGATTATTGTTACTCATGAAGGGAAGAGTTGCAGAGGGCATCTGTGCTAGTTGGAGACTCTGGAATGCTGGCCGGGTGCCATTTATTGATGTTGAGTGCTGGTAACCAATTCCAGCATGTCATAATTTCAAGAGTTTTACCAAAAGGTTGATGAGACTTGGGGACTCAACAGGGTTGAGTCACACACGTAATCACCTGTTGGGAATGGCTAAAGGCATTTCCCCAAACCTGAATAGGAAACTGATTGTGGCTGCCAGACAGTTAAAGGGCATCTTAATCTACATGTTATTGCCTCCTGTTGTCCAAACACCTGAACAGCTGTAGGCTATTCCCCAAACTGACAATGCTTCTGTACCCTTTGAAACCTTACCCTTTGAAGTGTATTATCTCCACCTTGCCTTAGGACAAATTGTGTTAATAAAAGCAAGGGTCCTAGACCAGGAGGGAGTCTTTAGTTCCTTTAGCTGAAGGTCTTCTGACCCCCAATGCCTTTCAAAATTATATTTCGTCTCTGGATTCTTTATTAGTCTCTGGGTGCCTATGTCATCTACACACAGCCCCTTCTCCAGATTCCTGAACCCTTCTTTATGCTGGAACAAGAACCCTAGCAGTTGAGTGTTGGTTACATGAGCATGTCCTCTTTGCAAATTCATTGAGTTGAATACATACAATTTGTAAAAATTAATTGAGTTAAATACTTATGATTTGTGCCTATGCTGTATATATGTCATCAGCTGCAAATAGTTTACAAAAGAAAAGAGTATGTTATTGTTGTGAAATTAGCACAAAAGTTGAAAAATAAAAAACAAAACTTCATAAAGATTACAATAGCTAATAAATCATTGTTTATATGTGTGAAAGTTGGACAACAAAAAAACAAAACCCCTTCCCAATTTTCCAACAACAAAAAAAGCAGTCTTGGGGGTGAATCTAGAGTGTGTGAATTTCAAACAAGACTGAAATAAAATATCAACACACCATTCAGTCTAACTGGCTTTAAAAAATGTTTTTCTCTTTCATGAAGTTATAAAACCAAAGTGGGGAGCCAGTAACAAGTATGCAGTCTTTTTTTATTGGTGTTTGTCAATCAGAGGATATTTTTCCCCTGATTTTCTAGAAAGAGTGGAAGGGATGGGGAGAGACAGAGAGAGAAACACATTGATTGGAACCCAAAACCATTCAGTCTGTGGGCCAACACTCTATCCACTGAGCCAACCCGGCTAGGGCAAATATGCAGTCTGAAAATCATAATTTAAAATGTGCCACATAAATTAAAGCCCTATTTTTAGAGGTCCTTATAATTCTGAGTCTATCAGTATTTTTAGTCCCTTTTCCACATTGAATAATAACTGACACTAAGTCTATAAATGCATAGTTCCAAAAGTGTTCTTGAGATTTAACTGCTTTGAGGACCATAATTGTGGCAC
The DNA here is from genome assembly GCF_000412655.1 of Myotis brandtii. Taxonomy (NCBI): domain Eukaryota; kingdom Metazoa; phylum Chordata; class Mammalia; order Chiroptera; family Vespertilionidae; genus Myotis; species Myotis brandtii. The sequence goes on along the minus strand of NW_005353324.1, from coordinate 65,846 downwards.
TGTCAAAACTGCATAAACATTAGTTTGCCTGTGGATAACTGATCAAATAGCCAACTGACAACTTTTTTTAAGAAAAGTCAGACTCCTTATGATAAGTATAGTTCCTGAGATACTCAGATACCACATTCAGATTGCATCTCCCAGGGATTCTTATCAGAAAATGTGCACAAAATAATCATGGTTATTAATTTTTAAATAAGGCCATTAGTTCATATTTATCTTGTACTTATCTAAATGTTAATGTTCCTGAGATTATTTAGGAGGTAAATGGGCAAAGCTGTTTGCCCTAATACAAAATGCCATCAAGAGGGTAATTCCTTGGTCTTAAAAATTTATTTTGGTCAAAATATTCTCCCTGTGAAATGTAAATATTACAGCCATTTTCTATTGAAAAATACCCAAATGAATTGCCAAAAGGAAAGACTATGTAAATAAATTTAAATTATTATAGAATTTTATGCCACTGCTTGCAAGAAAGAAGTGCAAATGTTGATTGGAAAGTTGTTTATTATGAATTATATATTACAAAAATAAGGAAAATAACAAAATCATTTATATTATGATCAAATCTTTGTAAAGTAGAAGTATGTGTGTTTATGTTCATTTCAAAAAAGAATATAAAAGAATACAAACCAATGTTAAATGTCTGTTGAAAAACACACCAAATATTAGGGATTTGTTTTGGCTACTTGTGAATTATTCGAAATGTACAAATGACATTAACTTAAATGACTGAAGTAAAATTTATTTTGTAGATAAAATACAAATATTCCTGGAAGGCAGCTAAGCCTTCATTTGTGAATCACTGAAGGATATAATTATGTAATATTTATTGTTAGCAGAGAGATTATTAGCTTTTGAACTAAAAAGAGTAAAATGGGACATATCCTTAACTCTTTAAAAAAACATGAAATGAGAAAAATTGCTAGCAGTAATGAAAGAAATATAAACATTAAAGAGCCAAAGGTCCATTTCTCTGAATTCACTAGCATTATAATAATATTTATTAAATTTTGAATTTATCTTTTCATTTCCATTACATTCTTAGAGGTATAATTTTATGGGTTGGAGTGTGTCTCCCCAAAGATCATATGTTAAATCTCTGACCTTCAGTAGCTAAAAATGTCACTGTTTTGGGAAATAAGGCCTTTAACAAGGTGATTAACTTGAAAACAAGTGCTTAGGGAGGCCCCTATCCAATCTGAGTGTTGCCCTTATAAAAAGGGAAAAATTGGATTCACAGAGAAACTGGGGTACAACACACTAGGAAAAGAGCATGTGAGGATGCAGCAAGAAGACAGACAAGCAGAGAGTCCTCAGAGCAAATCATTTATGCCCACCCCTTGATCTTGAACTTCTGAACTGTGAGAAAATAAAATTCTGCTAAGTCACCTAGTCTGCCCTAGGAAACTAATACAGTTTATCTTTAATTATTTCTTTAGAGAAAGCATACATAGGATACAAATATAATTAAAATAAGTGGTTATCTGACTCATTTTTTCTATATTTTTAACATATTTTTAAACACATTTTTATTTATTTCAGAGAGAAAGGGAGAGGGAGATTCAGAGAGAAACATCAATGATGAGAGAGAATCATTGAATGTCTGCCTCCTACCCTTCCCCAATGATGAGAGAGAATCATTGAATGTCTGCCTCCTACCCCTCCCCCAATTGGGGATTGAGCCCACAACCCAGGCATGTGCCCATGACCAGAATTGAACCCGGGCCCCTTCAGTCCACAGGCCCATGATCTATCCACTGAGTCAAACCAGCGAGGGCCATTTTCTCTGTCTTGTAGCTGAGAGGTCAGTTGCCGCACAGTATCCTTGCTTGGTGATGTGTGGAGAATTGTGACTCACCTAGCTAAATGATTATATTTCCCAGGTTCCACTGGAAACCTGTGACTGAATTCTGGTCAGTACAATGTAAATAGATGTGTTGTATGAGACTCCTGAAAAGATGATTTTGAAGGCACTGACTCAACCAGGCATATGATTTATTTACCTGCTGCGCATCTTTGTTCCTGCTACATGAGTGAAATTGTAATGGCTGAGTTCAGTAGCCATTAAAGCACAAGAACATTTAAGAATAAAAACAACATGCTAAGAAGAATAAAGTAGAAATGGAAGAGTCTATGTTCCTGGTGATAGGTGAAACCAAATTGTATAGAATTGTAAATTTACTGCATAAAATTGGCACAAAGAGAAAAACATTCTCTCATGTAAAGGTATGTTAACAAGGAGTTAGACTCAGAAATAATAGCCCTAGTTGGTTTGCCTCATTGGATAGAGCATCAGTCTGCTGACCGAAGGGTCCTGGGTTTGATTCCGGTTAAAGGACACATATCTCAGTTGCAGGCTCCTCCCCATCTGGGCCATTGTCTGGGCCCATGCAGCAGGTCACCAATTGATGCTTCTTTCACATCAATATTTATCTCTGTCTTTCCCTCTCTCTTCTACTCTCTGAAAATCAATTAAAAAAAAATCCTCAAGTGAGGAGCTAAAACACACACACACACACACACACACACACACACGCACACACACACACATACACAACAACAACAGCAACAACCACAAATATACACACATACACACACACCAAGATGAGCAAGAAATGCCTGTTGGGATTTTTGTTTATAAATGTACATTATTATGCTTATTATACTAGTAATTTTCTCCAAATATTTTGAGTTTATTGATGCATATAAAATATCTTTGAATGATGTTTGCTAGATTATCTTATAAAGTCCCAAAATGTAAAAATCACTGAAAGAGAAAGCCATTTTGAATAAATTAAGAGGTAGGAACACATACATACTGCTCAAAAAATACAGGCAATCCTTACTTTTTAGGAATATCTTTGGTATAGGTGGAGTGGTCTTGACTTCTACAGAGGAAAAATGTGTATTTGAATTTTTAGTTTTTATTTATTTTTTTAATTTATTGGGGTGATATTGGTTAATAAAATTATATAAGCTTCAGGTGTACAATTGTACAATACATCATCTGTATATTGTATTGTGTATTCAGCACCCCGGTCAAGTCTCCTTCCATCAGCATTTATCCTCCCTTTACCTCTCTTACATCCACTACCCCCTAGTCCCCTGGTAATTACCATACTATTGTATATGTCCGTGAGTTTTGCTTTGTTTTTTGTTTTTTTGCTTAATCCCTTCAGCTTTTCCTCCTCCCCTCTGAGAGCTGTCAGTCTGTTCCCTCTCTTTATGAGTTTGTTTCTACTTTGTGTGTTTATTTCGTTCATTAGATTCCACATATAGGTGAAATCATATGGTATTTGTCTTTTTCTGACTGGCTTCTTTTACTTAGCATAATACTCTCCAGGTTCATCCATGCTGTCACAAAAGGTAAGATTTTTTTTATGGCTGAGTAGTATTCCATCGTTTAAATGTACCACTGCGTTTTGATCCACTCATCTACCAATGGACACTTGGGCTGCTTCCAAATTTTGGCTATTGTAAATAATGCTGCAATGAACATCGGGGTGCATATATTCTTTCGAATTAGTGTTTTGGGCTTCTTCGTATATATTTCCATCAGTAAAGGCACTGGGTCATAAGGCAGTTCCACTTTTAATTTTTTTGAAGTAACTCCATACTGCTTTCCACAGTGACTACATCAACGTGCATTCAGTCTGCCATTGTTTCCTATTCAGAGAAGATATATCTTTCTTTTTTTTTTTTACTACAATCAGCTGCTCTAAATAATGTAAAACACAAACTATTGACTCTCTATATTTTTTTCAGTTTCTGTATGTCATTTCCTCACCATAGGATGCTTACTTTTGTAGTTCAGTTAATCATCTAAGAACAATTCTCAGGCCAGAAGGCTACTTGATGCTAATCCAAGTAAGAAATCATTGGTAAAGAACTAGAATGGTTAAAAATGCAGATGAAAGGAAAACACCACACGATCTCATTCATTTATGGATAATAAAGAACATTATAACCTGATGAACAAAAAGATAGATACAGAGGCAGAGAAGCATCGAACAGACTGTCAAATTACAATGGGAAGGCTGGGGAGTGTTTTGGGTGGGTGGGAGGTAAGAGATCAACCGAAGGACTTGTATGCATACATATAAGCATAACCAATGGACTTTGGGGGGTGGGGTGAGGACATGTGCCGGGGGTTAAGGGATGGCCGGGGAAGGTCAATGGGGAAAAAAAAGGAGACATATGTACTACTATCTGTAATACTTTAAACAATAAAATAAAATTAAGAAAAAAACAAAACAAACAAACAAAACACAGATGTAAAAGTAAGGAAAATGTAGATTTGGATCCTGACACCAGGTCATCTACAACACTAATATTTCTTGTGAATACTGAACGACTTTAAATATAATGTTGAAAAATTAATAGCAAATTTTATAAAGTTAATTATTGCTTTGAGTCAAAAGTTCAAACTATTCAGGAACTAACTTAGGAAGCTATGCAACTTGAATACAAGCTATTATTTGTTTGCATTCAATTAAGGTAATAAAGATTCATTTTATTTGAAATTCTATTGCCTGTGCATGCAGTTCCTAAAATTAGGACTTTGATTAGACACATAACATGATGATAAAACAAAAGTAATGAAATAAGAAGTATTCAAATCTAGACTGTCTATTCAACAACACTGCACTATTCTACAGAGCATAGATTCATATATAAGGTGTCCCAAAAATGTACACACACACTTTGAATAATTACAAAGGCAGTGTTTATTAACATACATTTCATTTTCAAAACTGAGCTACCAGTTGTTATGGCCTGTATACATTTTTTGGGATACCCTATATATGTAGACATGTATATTTGTAGACACATACACCATTATATAAAATATATGTGTAGTTAAAAAAAAACTGTTTGTGATCCTGGTACCTTTGTTTTGGGATCACTTTTAATAAAGATATTGATATTACATGTTAAGAATAAAATATGTTCATCTGAATCTCTCCTTAATTATCTAGGCATGGTCATTGAGTAGCTGACAGATTTGATAGCCATGGTGTCTCCCAGAGGATAATGCTCTCATAGTCAGTGAACACAATTGATCCTGTTTTCTGTCTCTCTCAGCTCTCTGTGGCTTTCCACATATTTCGTGTTGGCCCATCTAACTTAGTAATTGATTTGGAGCATCACCACAGGACGGATCACATCTTCTTAGAATAACCAAGCAAGGAAAGTCACCCAGCATAGCCTGGAAGCAAGAGACAAAGATTGTTTTCACAGCATCACTGAACACAAGGCCAAACCCTGAACACAATTCTGAAATGTGTAACATTGGCCACTGCATTATCCATTCATCTGTTCTCTTCCACCCCTCCCTTTCACTATCTCCTTCTCTCCCTTTCACTTTTGCCCTTTTAAAATGTCTTATCAGGAAAGAATGGGGGGGGGGAGGGCGGGGGGAAGTCTGACTGACAAACAGAAAAGAAATGCTAGGCACATCAGGACTTTCGGCTTCTGGATGATGTTATATGTAGACCAATCTCATTTTTAGAGAGAGAGAAAAAAAAAAACAAGCCATGTTCACAGATGCTAATTTGTCCTTCCAGTTCTGTTCCTGATTAAATAGTGACTTTGAAGTTGTTGATTGTCCTGGCTGACATTAGTTTCTCAATTGGAAAGTGAGTTGAACTCTTATCAAAAGTTTTGAAAGCAGCTCTAGGGAGCCCTGGGGGAGTCTCTGAAGCCTCATGGAGCCATTATTGAATGAAAAGTCAGGGGCCATCCATTACATATAATTTCAAAACAAAGCATTATCTACCTCAAAATTGAATGAGGGACTCTTTATCTCACAGCATGTTTAAACTCTATTATATTGAAAACTACATTTTAACCTAGGATTTCAGTGATGCTCAGACTAAATTTTAGGCACATTTATGATACCTTAGACTTTCAGATTTCCCAGGAGCAACTTCACTGACTGAGAACGGGGGAGTGCATCCATGAGATAAGGAAGTAGTTTTTTTTTTTTTTCTTTCAAAGGAGTCACAAATTTCAACCTCTTAATGTAAACCATTTTAACATGTGTTTTGATTCCATGTAAATATCCCATCTACAGTGTTATTTTCCTTTTTGAAGGTAATAAACTGCTGGAAGCGGATCCACCCTGCCTGCTTGAGGCAGTCTGTGCAGGGATGTTTCAAGGGACCTTGAAATGGAGATGAGAAACACCCTAGCCTTTGGAATGGAATGGATGGGATTAAGATCAAATAGGATAAATGCAGATGTAAGAGGACAATAGGGGGAGGAACCTGGCTAGGAGAAGAAAGGCTGTTTCCCCTGGTGAGGATTTTTATCAGTAAACCCTTGAACTGAGTGTCAGAGGGGTGGTTGGTTGCTTTGATCTTTGCTTGGAGTGACCTCCTTCAGTTACTTCCTTGTAGCTTGGTGGAACAATAGAGTAACCTTTGAATGGAGTTGGGAAGCCCCCTGGCCTTTTGTATAGAATGGATAGGATTGGGACCAAATAGTATATATACAGATGTCAGATGACAATAAAGAGAGGAACCTGGCTATGATGATCACCTGAACACTGCCTCCGTGTCATTCATTCTTCCCCGACTCCGTCCCCACCTTTGGGAACCCCTGGACCCGCTGGGGCTGGACCCCAGCAATAAACAAGGGTGACAACTCTCTTTTAATAGTTGAATAAAGGGTAAGAAAAGCTGGGGAAAAAAAAGAAAAGATAACAGGTTAGTGCTTTAACCTCACATCACGTGGGTGCGCTGAAAAAGCAGAGGAGAATGCATTTAAGACTTTTCAGATGGAAAGGATGTTTGTAAATTAGTAAGATCAACATGAACATGAAACTTTGGGCAACAGTAGGGTTTTTGAAAGCAAATACAAGCACATGTCTTCCATGAAGAGAAATCATTCTATTCTCCTCACTCCTACATGGTAATATCTCATGTACAGAGATTACAATCTTGAATTTGGTTGTAAGGCATGTTTGTGAAACACAAAGAGCACTTTGTATGCAAAACTTCACTTCTATTTTATAGCTATTGACAATATTGGCATCATTTCTTGGTAATGGAACTTTTTCCAACATGTTAAAGTAAAATCTAAGTTTAGGGAAATGTTAATGTTTAATTTCACTTTAATTTTACCACTTAAAGTGTAACATATAATTTTATTAGGAAATCATCTCCAATGCTCTACGATAAAACTGGGAATAATTTTCAGTGTGTGAATTTCATTTGGAAATATTTCAGGAGCATACAAAGAAGTTCAAAGCTGATTTTTATTATCTTTGTTTACCTTTTAGTTATTTTTTTTCTTTTTTTTTATGCTAGAAATAGAAAAAAGCAAAACTTTTAGTTCTGTCTACCTATGAGAAGGATGGTAGGAACCTCTTATCCAAAACGTAGAAGTTAAATCCTGGCCCTGAGCTTAACAGCTTTAGTAAGGTGTAATGAATCCAACTGGAGACTATGATAGTTCATACAGCCTTAGTGGATGACAAGAGCAATGAACCCATCGTTCTAAAGCAGTGGTTCTCAACCTTCCTAATGCCGCGACCCTTTAATACAGTTCCTCATGTTGTGGTGACCCCCAACCATAAAATTACTTTCGTTGCTACTTCATAACTGTAACTTTGCTACTGTTATGAATCATAATGTAAATATCTGATATGCAGGATGTATTTTCATTGTTCACGACCCACAGGTTGAGAACCGAATCTGTGTTAGTGCATCACCATTTGATTGGCACTCATCTATTTCTCATATTACACATACAATTAAATTATGTTGCATACATTGTGGCCTATGATTTAGAAATTAAAAGGTCATGAAAAGAAAATGTTCTAGTAAAAAAATATACTTCATGGGTTTTCTTTCTTCAATTCATAATTACTATTTCAAAGTAAAATAGCAACTGGCTGTCAGCTTAAATAATTTATCTCCCAAAATCTTACTAACAAGAAATCAATAATACTTGTTTTTCCTTGCATTTTTGTGCATAATTGTAATCATCTTGTATTAACCAAGGTAAAGTATATATGCCTTTTAGTAAAACCAAATAGCCTGCATAATTCATATGGTGTTTACTTGTAAATTTCAAGAGACTCACTAAAGATAACTGTTAGAACCAACAAATAAAGTAAGCTTTCATTAGAAAACATCAGTAACTTTTAAACAGTATTTCTTATCTGTCAGATCAACACACTTCAATGTCAAGGCTGTGAGAAAACAGGCACTCTCAATCATTAGGGGAACTAGACAATCATTTTGTTGTTGTTAATCCTCACCCAAGGATATTTTCCCATTGACTTTTAGAGAGAGTGGAAGAGAGGAAGATAGAGAGGAAAAGAGAAAGAGATAAAGAAAGAGATATGAGAGACATGCATTGGTTGGTTGCCTCCCACTCACACCCCAAACTGCAACTGAGGTACATGCCCTTGACCATGGATCAAACCCACTTTCCTTCTATTCAAGGGCTGATGCTTTAACCATTGAGTAACATTGGTTAGGGCAGAACAATTTTTAACTAAACTATGCAAGCATTTATTTTTGTCCCAGAAATTTAAGTCTGTAGTTTACTTCCACATATATAAAATAACATGTAGAATTTTACTTACTGTCATATTTGTAATTTAAGAATACTTAGGAGACTAGTTGAATAGACAAAGATACATGTATTTAGTGGAGTATTTTACATAGGAATAAATAAAATTACATATACACATAGGTTGACTTCTAAGTTATACTATCCTGTATAATAAAGAGCTAATATGTTAGTTAGACCGAACAGCCGAATGACCATTCAGACGTTCTTTTGGACAACCTTCCAGACGAAGCCAGAGTTATGAGGGCCAGCTGAGGCAGCCAAAGCTGCGAGGGCTGAGCCCCTTGCACGAATTTCATGCATTGGGCCTCTAGCTGAATATAAAAGCAAGGTACCAAAAACTGTGTATATGTATTTTCTGAGACTCACATGGGAAAATGAGTGAAATTTATTGGCATGGAATTAAACCACTGAGTTTCAAGGTCCCATCTTCCTCTGCCCCACCAAGGAAAAGTCCAGCTATGTCTTCATCAGAGCAAGGATTAAAACCAATGCCCAGAGCTTCCACTCCATATTTGCACAGTCCAGTCCAGCCTCAGGTTAGCTTAACTTGTGTTTCCATCTGCAGAACATTTTTGGGGCCACATGGCAATGGAGGGAATGCAGGCAAGTGAAAGGAGCAAGAGCGAAGCAAGAGGAAGAAGAGAAAGAAGATTCATTTGGGCATTATGTATTCACAAATGTTCTCCCTCTTGCATTGGCTTCACCTTTCTGGCAAATTATCTTTGTTCCCAGGTTAGACTGACAGCAAAGCACCTTTTTACATCACCCCCACTCACTGGGTATGTCCAGTCCCTCCACCCAGTTATCTGCAGGGTATGGACCTGTGGTTCCCTGTGGGGAGTGTTAAGTGGCAACATCCTGGTGCAGCTGCCTAGATGACCATGAGCGTTTGGTCTTCCCTTTGCTTTCTTCCTATTATTAATAACTAGCTCATTACAATGATAACACTTCCATTCTTAAAACAGTTGCTACTTTTATTGTGAGCAATATATTTATTGCCACACTGATTAATTTACTTAAATTATATTTTTGAAGGATCAGAGGACATTGTTTGATTGTTTTCATAAGTAGGCAATTGGCACTTTAGTCATCCTCTAAATTAGATGTTCACCCTCTTCTGCCCCCCCAAAGTATACTGTTTCTAGCACATTCACATAATATATTAGATATATGGTTTATATATATATACCGGAAATGTCTACCTAGCAGACATAAAGTATCATGATTACATTCATTATAATATACTAGAGGCCCAGTGCACAAAAATTTGTGCACTGGTCGGGGGGGGTGTCCCTCAGCCCCACTTGTGCCCTCTCACAGTCTGGGACCCCTCTGGAGATAACGACCTGCTGGCTTAGGCCTGCTCCCGGGTGGCAGAGGGCAGGCCCAATCCCTAGGTGCAGCCCCTGGTCTGGCTCAGAGCAGGGCTGATTGGGGAGTTGGGGCCCTGCCCCCTGTCATGCACAGAGCAGGGCGGATTGGGAGGTTGCGATGCCACCCTCAGTCACGCTCAGGGT
>NW_005353324.1:36055-55070 GCF_000412655.1 Myotis brandtii | reverse complement strand
TGGCTGTCACTGGAGCTGAGAGCTGGCTCCAGCTTGAGACCTCGGCTGCTGAAAGCAGGGATCTGGGTTTGTTTGGGTTCTATAATTGAAACATTGTTTTGGTTCTGTTCGCTCCAGCTCTGATGGCTGAAAGCAGGTTTCTGGAGTTTGTTTAGCTTCTATATTTGTAACATTGTTTCTTAGAGTGCAGCTCAGAGGCCGGCAAGGCTGGCGGGGAACCTTGGCTTCCTCCGTCACTGGAGCAAGCAAGCCTCCTTGTTCTCTTCAGCTGCCTGGCTGCCGGCCGCCATCTTGGCTGGCAATTAATTTGCATATCTCGCTGATTAGCCAATGAGAAGGGTAGCGAAGTTACGGCTAATTACCATGTTTCTCTTTTATTAGATAGGATTCTTAAATCCATGCTAAGGTTTTATTTATCACTTAAAATGAAATTGAATATTATTCAATTTCTTTTAGACTTTCACTTTAAAGTATTCTAGGTTTTTATTTCAGTATTTCATAATGCAATTAAGTTTAATAATATGGGCACCCAATTGATTTACTTTCTAAAAATATGTTAGACATCTTAATGATTTTTTTCACTCTTTAATAAAATTAAAGTACTTATAAGAAAGCTATTTTTAAAAAGAAGAAAAATGCAAAAACTAAGTAAGCCAAAATTTAAACTTTGAAAGCATCAAAAACAATTAGCAATAATGAATAAATTGAAAGATACTTACACATAACAAAATAAAATGTCATTACAGTACACATATTTATAAAGCATCTCCCATGAACTAGACTTAAGAAAAAATATGTAAATATATGTTATATCCACTTACCCTTCAAAAGATCATAGCATTTTTTCTGGCCTTTTTTCCTTCTTGGAAACAAATAAACCAATGAAAATTCAATACTACACTGGGTTAGCTCTAATGGCCTCAGGGATGTATACAGTGTCTGACAGAGAATTAAAGGGCATGATTTTGGCACAACCAAATTTCCTTTTAGGACACTATCTTTGAAACTATAGCTCAGCTTTGTCTCTATTATCATCTGCTTTTATTGCGGGGGGGAGGTGTTTGTGTGAACTAATATATTTCTATCCTATCACCTAATATGTATTACATTTATTTTTATTATTATTTTTTTAAGTTTACCATCTCCAGGCAACAGTATTCTTGGCAGTAGGGGGCTGAACCACCACCAGCCAGTCAAAGATGTTTGAGCCCCTTCTCATAATTCTGTGAGATCATTTTTGCTTGTGGGTGACAAAAACTCACTCTGATTTAATTTAGGCCAGAAGAAGAATTGTTTGGCCTAGGAAATAAAAACATCTGAGGAGCAAGAGTTAGTTCAGTTGGACCCTAAGGACAGAGACTAAGGGCAACAATGCCAGGATTCTCCATATCTAAATACCAGTCTGACTCTGCATGCTGGTTTTATTTATTCCTTCTAGCCCACATCTTCACAGCCTCACCATCCAATAGAAGGACTTGCTTTCTTTAGTTTCAATTTTAAAATTCTCAGGGAAGTAATTGCATTAATCTGGAAGTCGGGGAGGAAACATTCCCACCTATGGTGCCATGGAAGCTGAATACAGTCACTGACCATCTCCCTTACATCATGTGACATAAAGTCAGAACAAGAAGAGCTCTTAAAAAAAAAACCAAAAGGCCCTGACTGGTTTAGTTCAGTGGATAGAGCATCGGCCTGCGGACTGAAGGGTCCGAGGTTCGATTCTGGTCAAGGGCATGTACCTTGGTTGCGGGCATATCCCCAATAGGGGGTGTGCAGGAGGCAGCTAATTGTTGTTTCTAACTCTCTATCCCTCTCCTTTCCTCTCTGTAAAAAATCAATAAAATATATTTTTTTAAAAAACAAAAAAACAGGAAGGCAGCTGGGCAAAATGAATTAATTACTTTGAAAATAACACATTTGCATCAAATAGAATATTTTACAAAGTGCTTTCACATCCCATAGCTCTCTAAAAAAGCTGAATCATTTGCAACAAAAATATTTTGAAAATGGTAAACTGTGAAAGGCTTAAATGATTTACAAAGTTGACACACACAGTAAATGCCAGAGCTCAGACTACAGCTCAGAGTTTAAACATTGATGATACCCATGCTCTCTCCACATTTCAGATTTGGTGCTCACATCACATACTCAGACATTCAAAGTCATGGATTCACAAATCTCTTAATATTAGGGGCTTAATACTAATCATACAATGGAATACTGTTCAAAGAAAAACAGAATAAGAAGCTGAATGACAGAAATTTTAAAAATCTCACTCTGCTGCTTCTGACCTCCACCTCCCTCAGGGGTGGGCAAACTTTTTGACCTGAGGGCCACAATGTGTTCTTAAACTGGACCGGACCGGAACAAAAGCATGGATGGAGTGTTTGTGTGAACTAATATAAATTCAAAGTAAACATCATTACATAAAAGGGTACGGTCTTTTTTTTTTTTTTTTAGTTTTATTCATTTCAAACGGGCCGGATCCGGCCCTCGGGCCGTAGTTTGCCCACGGCTGCGTCTAACCACAACTATTATCTAAGTTGGCTGACAAACTTAGTGACTTAAAACAACAAAAATGTCTTACATTTCAGTTCTGGAGTTCGGAAGGCCAGAATGGGTCCTACTGAACTAAATTTATTGCTATTCCCCACCTTCTGCTTGTTTGGGTTTCTTTTGCTCTTTAATTTTATTTCATTCTATTTTTGTAAGTTCTTAAAATTGTTGCAGAGTTTACTAATTTGAGACCTTTATTGTTTTCTAGCACAAGCATTTAACATTATAAATTTACTACTAAACACTGCTTTAGCTACATTCTACACATTTTTGATATTGTGTTTATAATTTTTTAATTTAAAATATTTTAAAATTTCTTTTGAGATCCCTTTTTGATACATAGGTTATTTAGAAGTGATTTGATTATTTCTAATTATATTGGTATTTCTACATATCTTTCTCATGACTATTTATTTATTTTTATTGTTGTTAAATGTATTTTATTGATTTCAGAGAGGAAGGAAGTGGGAGAGACAGATAGAAACATCAATGATGAGAAAGAATCATTGATCAGCTGCCTCCTGCACACCCCCTGCTGGGGATGAGACCTCAACCCGGGCATGTGCCTTGACCGGGAATCAAACCATGACCTCCTGGTTCATAGGTCGATGTTCAAACACTGAGCCATGCTGGCCAGGACTTATTTCTGATTTAATAACCTTATAGTCTGAGAATACTTTTTTGAAAGATTTAATTATTTTAGGTTGTTGATGTTAATTTTATAGCTCAGAAACGGATTATGTTGGAGAATGTTCCATGTGTATGTGAAAGCAAGTATATTTTGCTGTTGTTGTGCAGATTGTCCCATACACGATAATTCTGCCTAGTTATTTGGGGATATGGTCTTCTGTCATATTACCAATTTTTGATCTACTGATGACTGAAAAAGGAATTTTGAAATCTACTATTATAATCTTGATTTGTCTACTTATTTGTTAAGTTCTATCAGTTTTATCTCAGGTATTTTGATTATTTGTTAGATTCATATACAATTAAGATTATTATCCTATATAATAAAAGGTTAATATGCAAATTGACTGAATGTCGGAACGACCGGTTGCTATGACACACACTGACCACCAGGGGCCAGAAGCTCAACCCAGGAGCTGCCCCCGTGGTGGTCAGTGCATTCCCACAGGGGGAGTACCGCTCAGCCAGAAGCCAGGCTCAGGGCTGACAAGCGCAGAGGCGGTGGCGGGAGCCTCTCTCGCATCTGCGGCAGCACTAAGGACCCCTTGGGGGATATCTGCCAAGAGGTCCCGAACTTCAAGAGGGCACAGGCCAGACTGAGGGACCCTCCCCCGCCAGTGCATGAATGTCATGCATGGGGCCTCTAGTTGTCTTATGAACATTATATGATGTTCTTTATATCTGATATTTTGTGCTCTGAAGTTGTATTAGTTTCTATTACTGCTGTAACAGATAACTACAACCTTAATGACTCACAACAATACATCCTTATCTTACATTTCTGTGGGACTGAATTCTGAAGTCAGTTTCACTAGGGCTAAATTCAAGGTGCCACCAGAGCTGCATTCCTTCTGAAGGCCTTAGGGGAAAATGCAATGGCCTTGCCTTTTCCAGCTTCCAGAGGCTCCCAGCTTTTCTGTCTCAGCCCTTTCCTTTCTCTACAAAGGCAGTAGTTTAGCATCTTTAAATCTTTGTTTTTCTGTGACCTTCATTTTGATCACATTTTCTTCTCTAACTCCTCTGTCTCCCCCTTCCATCTTTTAAGGCCTTTTGTGCTTACATTGGACTCACCTGGACAATCAAGCCTCATCTCCCTATGTTCACAGTCTTAATTTAATCACATGAGTAAAGTCCCTTTGCCAAGTAATACATATTCACAGACTTGGGGGATTAGAACATAATCATCTTTGGAAGGACCATTATTCCGTGTAATGCAGAAATCTACTTTACCTGATATTAATATAGGTCTATGAGCACTTATGTCTTTTTTTTTCCTTTTCATTTTAATCTATGTCTTTGTATTTACAGTGGGTTTCATGTAGACAAGTGATCCTTGTCTCTTTACTCAAATAATCTGTGTTTTAGCTGTTATGTTTACACAATTCACATGTAACGTGATTATTAGTACGATCAATTAAATTCAACCACTTTCTTAGCTGTATTCAACTTGTGCCATCTGTTCTTTGCTTTTTCCCCTCTTCTTTAATTAAGCCTTCTCTGGCTTAATTCCAAACTTTTTGTGCCCTGTTTTCTCTCCTCTACTGTCATATTACTTATATCTTACGAAAACACGGATTACAATATTATTAAATATATTTTTATTGATTTCAGAGAGGAAGGGAGAGGGAAAGAGAGATAGAAACATCAATAATGAGAGAAAATCATTGATTGGCTGCCTCCTGCACACCCCACATTGGGGTTAGAGCCCACAAACTGGGCATGTGTCCTGACCTGGAATTGAACTGTGACTTCCTGATTCATGGGTCGATGTTCAATCATTGAGACACGCCAGCCAGGCTGAGGTAAATAATCTTAAAGCTTGGAAATTGGCACAACACTTCTTCTACTAGGCTCTGTTATGAGTGTTTGACTTAATCTCGTTAGGAGTTTAGTTTTGAGGGTTTCTACTGCTATGGTTATCTCAGTGCACCTCACACTTTGCATACTGTAGTAACATGTTGGTTATAGGGTGGGGTAAGTTTTCTTGACCATGTCTGTTAGAGTCTGAACTTAAATCTTCTCCCTATACATCAAATATGGCTGTCCTCTGTGCTCCACTTCTACCCTTCTTTTCTCCACGTGGGATGATGCTGTTATTTGTTATTTAAGGCTTACTAGTTTGGTAGCAGGAGTCTCTTATTCTGATAAGATTAAGCTTTTGACAAGCACTATATCCCGGGGACTCATGGGTATGGACCTCTTATTTCTTCTACCCTTTCTTTAGCCACACTTATGAGTCTAACCTATAAACCTACTTCTCCACTAGAAACAGGATATTTTTTCAGTTGTTCCCTTTCCCAGCTGCCATGAGTTTATACTGGTGCCCAAGAAAAGCACTGTTTGTTTTTCTCTTCCCCTCAAGTTCAGACTTCCTCCCCCGCAAAGATGGTATACGGGCTTTGGATCTGGGAAGAGAGTCTTGCCCTTCACATACAGCTTCTCTTCCCTCTCAAAGGACATCACACTGTGTAATACTTAGTATTCTCTCCGGTAGATTCAGTGAGAAGGCAGTAGTTCACAGAGAAAGAATAAGCAAAAGGCTTTGGGGCTCCCATTCATTCAGCAGCCTCCTGGGGTCTCACCCTGTCTCATCAGCTTGACTTCCATGTTCATCAAGGTCACCAACACTTTTATCCGAACTTTGCTTACCTGTGTTCAGTTGTATTCTTCTACTCTATGTGAGCAAGTGCTTCAATTTCATCTCTCCCTGTAGGTCTCTGTCTCTATTTGACTTGAGGCTAATTGCTGCTCTGTGACTTTAGAGGTCTATGGGTTTTTAAAAAAGTGAATTTGAAGTTAACATTATTTATTGTTTGATGAGAGCCACATTCCTTTTAGCTGTCTGTATCATGCAGTGGAAGCCAGATGCACTCATCTTTTATTTTTAAAACAATAATACAGATTCTGTTAATGATTTGGAAGTTAAACTGTTTTGAAAAGACTTCCAGGTTCCTTAGTGGAGTACATAATTCTTTACCTCTGTGATCTCAGCTCCCATGAATTTAAATATATGTCCAGTTCAGAAACTCTCTTATGTGTACATGTGGTCTTCCTAATAAAAACTTGATTTTTTCATGGATTTACATCATATACTAGAATTTAAAATGTGCATACAGATGTCTCTTGACCTTGACCTGAGACACCTCACAGTGTCTCACTCTTGTCTTAATATCCAAAAATAGCACAACTATTTTTAGAATTTAATATAAACACATCTACTGGGAAAGTCACATTAACAGGACATTGATGCAAATAAAAAATAATTATAAACTTTGTCGGATGCTCTCAAGAAAAGTTACAGAAGTAAAATGAAGAGAGGCTTATGTATGGAGCGCCTTGCTTTAGAAACAAGACACATCCTTCTACTTCAGAGAAGTCCCACAGAGCCTGTTTCAGAGAACTAGCAGGAACTGAGTGAAGGAAAGTGGGACCAGCAGGTACAGATAGATTATTGAAACCTACAGCTTTTCATATTTTACAGAAAAAGACCTCTAGTGGCAGTCTAAATATGTTGTATCTGTGTAACTTGTACAATTGTAAGTCATAGTATAACATGTTGATAATGTACTACTCCATTATTACAAACAAGTATTCTTGTGGGTTCAATTTTAATAGAGTGAACTTTTAGACAACGAGACTATTATTAATAGGACTTAAACATTTTATCATGATTTTCAACATTTGTCACCAGCTGAAATGTAAAAATCTGAAGCAAGCCTAAACATAGAGGTTCAGTATGTCAAATACCTATTTTTGGCATATCATCCTTGACTTTAAATATCCTTTGCAATTACAGAATATGTTGCTCCATTTGATCTTGCTCTGTTTTAAAAATAAAAAGAGATTGGAAAATGAAAAGGTAGATATATGCTAAGAATTTTAGGCATAAAAATAGAATACAATTTAAAAGTATGTTTAGATATCAAAATGATCATTACTCTCAAACCAATCTTTATTCTCAGGCTACATGCCTTTCATTTAAAAAATAGATTGGAAAATATTACAAAAATATCTGTGTAAACAAGTCATAAGTAATTAGACAAATGAACTATTTTTTTAACTAGAGAAACTGAGCTACGTTGGCACTGCAAAATTAAAATTGTATGGGTTTTCTCGAGAGAGAGTGTGGGAAGGTAAAGAGTGAAATAAAAACACTTTTTAATTTGAGTTTGAGGCTCCCTACAGTTTCAGGAGGTGTAGTATCCTGTGCTGGATTGAGGGCTGCACTTGATATATGGTTTCACTTTAGGTGTTAAGGAGAATTTCCTTCCTTGATACTTTTTTAAAAATGTTTCTCTTCCTTTGTAGTTTCCTAACCATTAGAGTGATAAAAAACTAAATTATATTAATTCAGTTATGAAACCAAAATATATTCATGCTAGGCTTGGGGTATATAGGAGTGTGTGTATTTGTTGTTTTTTTGTTATTTGTGTTTTATGCAACATGAATGATATTGATGTACAGTGAAGAGTCACAGTTCTAGACTGCAGAATAGGATGGAAACAGTAAAAAGTGCTGGAAAGGTAGACTATTGTCTTTTTGGTTATTACTAACTTAAAGAATGTTTCTATAGTTTACCAGGAGATTAACTAATTTGGGTTCAAAATCCAGCTATTAATAAAATAAATATTCATTCTTGATTTTATTCTAGGTACATGATTGAGTTCAGACAAAATTTAGAAGTGCTAATTATTCAATCTACACATGAATGATGTGATTTCTCAGGACTTGGTCCTGCCACAAAACATAACACAATGTTGGGGAGTTCTATATCTCTCACTCTAGTTGGGGAGTTCTATATCTTTGCAAATTCTTAAGCCAACAGAGTTTAAATTATAAATTAATAAAATGTAAAAACTCCCCAGTCAGCATGGTTCAGTGGTTGAGCTTCCATCTATGAACCAGGAGGTCACAGTTCAATTCTGGTCAGGGCACATGCCTGAGTTGCTGGCTCTATCCCCAGTAGGAGGCGTGCAGGAGGCAGCCAATCAATGATTCTCTCTTACTATTGATGTTTCTATCTCTCTCTCCCTCTCCATTCCTCTCTGACATCAATAAAAATATAGTTTTTAAAAATAAAATAAAATGTAAAATCTATGAATAACAGCTTCAGAACCCAAGTTTAAGAGACCAATGGATTTTAGCTCTCTAACCTGAATGCAGGACAAGGAAGAGACTGTTTCCACACAATACACAGATGCCAGAAAATTATTTAACTAATTGTGAGTTTGATTTCATACACACACACATAGACACACACATGCACGCACACACACACACACACACACGCACACCCCGCAGTTAATGAAATATTTCATTATGGCTGTTTAACAAGAGCTTTCTCTGTTTGATCAAAGCATCTAATGCAATTAAGATGTTATTTTGCTTAGCAGTCGGCTGATTGGGAACTTCCTTCAGGGATCTCTGAGTCTAACCCCATTGAAAACTTACTTTATGAAACGTGTTCTGCATAATTCATATTAACATAGGCTCTGTTTTCTGTAGTTATTATAAAGATATTGGGAATTCTTAATTAAACATGCAAGTGGTTTCATAACTTCTTGCAGCATGAGAAATCAAGAAAAGAATCTTCAGGAATTCAGAAAAACCATTGGAGTGTATTTCATTTTACCAATGTAGTAAGATAATTAATGACACTAATTATTTTATTAGTTAATATTTAAACTCTTTGTATATTAATCATAGTTCCTATTTTGAGAATTTTCAATGGGCTACTAGGCTAATTGATTTTATACCTTTTCTCATCTAATGTTTATACAAATCCAATTATATTTATATTGATACTATTTTACTAACAAGACAATAGAAGTTTAGACATGATTTTGAGAAAAGACACCAAGCTAGTAAATGATAGAGCTTGAAATTTATTGATAATGTACCTGACTCCTAAGACAATATTTTGAACAAAAGAAAATCCAGTGTACAAAGTCCTTGTCATTTTTTTCACATATTGTCTGTCTTCTATGTCCAGGGACTCATTTGTTATCTTGACTTTCTGCTAGGTTTCAGGCTCAGAATTTTTTATTGTTTGAACTTGTGAGGGCCTATATTTTCTTGCTACTCTGAAGTTAAGCAGTGGAAGTTGAATTAGTGTGTCTTCTTTTTTTTTAATATATTTTATTGATTTTTTACAGAGAGGAAGGGAGAGGGAGAGGGAGAGGGATAGAGAGTTAGAAACATCAATGAGAGAGAAACATCGATTCAGCTGCCTCTTGCACGCCCCCTACTGGGGATCTGCCCGCAACCCAGGTACATGCCCTTGACCGGAATCCAACCTGGGACCCTTCAGTCTGCAGGCCGACGCTCTATCCACTGAGCCAAACCAGCTAGGGCAGTGTGTGTCTTCTTAAATTTTTAAACATCTTTGCATTTTTAAGCAATATTGGTATTTTTTTCTTGTAGAAACTTGAGTAAATGTATGCTTTCTTATGTAAAATTGTTTCCATGCTAAAAAAATTATGATAACAGACATATACATAAGTCAAACTTATTGTAGAATAGTTTAAAAACAGTTAAATTTAAAGTTGTACAAAATAAACCCTGCACCATTCCATAACAGAACAACCTCACCTGTGGTAGCCAGCACACCTCTCTTGGAGCTGGGGCTCTCACCCACACCGCAGTGTCACCTGCTCAGGAGCTGCAATTTCTCCTCCATACACTGGGGACCTGATCTCATGGGTATTCCTTTCCAGGGCAATAACTCATTTTCCACTTATGCCATATTTTCTAAGACATCAACTGCACTCTGCTAAAAATTGATGCTTATTTCTCCACTGGAAAAATTAGTAGGAAAATATGTTTCTCTTGATATCACTACTTCTGAAAGGACCTCAGAGCTGAACGACTTGTGTCTCAGTGTTGACATTTTTATATATTTTACCTGTTGGTTTGGTCTTCTCAGCTTGGATGAATTCTACTAATGGGTCTGTATTTGCAATAAACATTATCAACAACTACCAACTTGTGCCTGAACATACCACCTTCATGTTACTCTTAAGGTAATTACCTAAGACAGCCTAACCTGTCAGATTACTTCTTTTCTCAGGGTAGAGCCATTGCATGCCCTCCCATCTGTGTTTGATTCCACTGATTGCCATGATTAATTACCAAAAAAATGCACTTGTAGATTTCTGAATCCTAAACAGCTCATTCATATTCAATAGCACAAAACTCTTTTAAGAAACATATCTTTAAAAAATCAATGCCATGGTTAAATTTTAGTAATACTGACAACTTAAAGAGAAAAAGAAACACAAACATACACTGATGTAGCTAAAAATATAACTCTAAATACTTGAGATAGAAAAATGACATAATTTTACATTATAGATTATGTTTAGATCTTTGAAAATATTGATAATAGATTGGTAGGCTGTCAATATTTACAGGATGCCTAATCAGATCAATTAAACTAAAATAAATAAAAGAGTTGTTAAAGAGCTACCTCTAGTTACTAATTACTAAGACTGTGGACTAAGATTTATTTTACTAGAATAGAAAAGTCTTAAATTATTTTTATTTTTTCAGCACATAAATTAATGGTATTTTATTTATTTTTTGACTATTTATTCCTTCCACACACACAATCATCTTCTTGTTTGTTGCCCATGTCCATGAGTTCTCTCTCTTTTCTTTTCTCTCTTGCTCAATCTCTCCACACCTCAACCCCCAACAGTTTTTAAATTTTTCTTTAGTTTAAATCATATATGTGTTTTCTGAAAGCTAATACCATTTTCTTTTCAAACATCATTTGATGGAATGGATAAAAAATAACTTAAATAGGACTTTTTACATATTTTCTTGTTTTTTGATGTTGTAATTATACTTAGAAAATTTACTTTACATTTTTTTGTTCATGTATATAATGTATTCTATCCTTAGAATACAAATTCAGAATCCAGGAGTAATCTCACTTTGTACTTTTACCTACATAACATAAATAGCATGGGAAGGGAGGAAATGATATCTGTAATACTTTCAACAGCAAATATAATTTGTTTTAAAAGCATATGATCAGGAATTTCAAAAATCTTGGTCTTTTTCATGATTTATTTATTTATTCTGTATATGACTTGTACTCTTGTTCTTCCGTACTATTCCACTTATTATTTGTAAATGAATTTATTATATTTGAATTAATTTTACTAAGACTCTGCTTGCAAAAAAAGAAACTTAACTTGAAGAAAAAATAGCAATTTGCAATTTAAGTTATAATGTAATGGGTTGAAAATTCTCAGAACGTGATTTTATATGGAAATATATTTTGTGTGTGTATAAATAAGTAGTTAACATTTTGAGAAAATATAAGCCTAGATTTGAGGTGTGTGCTAAATTCAATGACTGATGTTTTTATTTAAAAAAAAAATAAAATAAAAGAAGAAGACATGGAGAGTCACACAGAGAAGAATGTCATCTGCAGCAGAGGCAAAGATCATAGTGATGATGCCATAAGCCATGGAGTGGCTCGGGATACAAGAAGCTGGAAGATGCAAGGAAGAATTTGTACCCAGAACATTCAGAGGCAGTAGGCCCACTGACAACTTGATTTCATGTTTCCACCTCGAGGGCTGTAAAAGAATAAATTCCTGTTATTTTAATGCTCAAAGCCTATGGTATTTTGTTACGGTGGTCCTACAAAACTACTCATATGGCATGAATTAGCTTTTTTCCTCACTTTCCCAAAAATTCTTAGCCAGTCTTCATATTGCATAATGGAATACATGATCTTCTTCTCCTTGATTTGAAATGCTACTTAGCATCTTTAAGATACTTGGATTAGCTTCTGGAATTTTTAGTAGAAACAGTATTTTAAACAAAATGAAGTCATTCAATTTCTTCCAATACATGACTGGAGATGTCCCTAACCAGATCAGTGTGACTCAGTGGTTGAGCAATGACCCAGGAACCAAGAGGTCACCTGTTCAATTCCCAGTCAGTGCTTATGCCGGGGTTGTGGGCTTCATCCCTAGTCGGGGGTGAATGCAGGAGGCAGCTGATCAAAGATGTTCCTCTCTCATCGATGTTTCTATCTCTCTATCCCTCTCCTAGTAAAAAAAAATATATAAAAACATATTTTTAAAAAATGAAGATGTTCCTAATTGTCCCAGCCCTTCCTTGAAAATTTTCAAATCTATTTTATAATCTATTTTTATAATTTTTTTTCCAAGTGAACTTTAGAATTCTTTGCAAAATTAAAAAAAATTGCCATTGGCTTTCACTTTACATGTATTCAATATGTGGAAAGTTTTATGGAAATAAAAATTTTACATGACTTAGAATTCCTATACAAGAAGGTTCTATGTTTGCCATGAATTGAGTCTCAGTTACACTTTTCAGTAAAGTTATGTTCATATATTTCATATGAGTCATTTACATTTACTCTTATTTCTCTTTTATGAAGTCAATCAATAAGGCTTTAGTATTCTATTTTTAGTAGGAAGTTTTATGTTAAGCTTTGACATATATTCTTTGTTATATAAATTGTTTCTATTTATCTAAGAGGTTTGATCAGAAATGTTTGTACATTTTATTAAATGTCTTCCTGGCATTTATCAAATTAATCATTAAGCATTACATTATTGACCTATGTTGTGGAAAATAGCAAAAAAAAAAAAGGATTTTTCATTACTCAACTCTAATTACAAAAAAATATAATAATTGGCCAGAATTCAATAATCAATGTTTGAATGTTACACCTGTTTTCTTCTAATACATCAATATTACCATTTATTTTCTGCATATACACAAACAGAGCCTCTCCAAAAATTGCCTTATGATGAACCTTAATGAACAGTGTCTTATATGATTCAATGAGTGGGTTTCAAGCTATTTAAGTGATGAGAGGAGAGACAAAGTTATCATAAATAAACAATTTTCAAAAACAATTCTTAAGTGTTGCTAATAAAACAGCCTAAAGAGGGGTCACTTATTTGTGTGCTGAAATATTAAGAACCAAATTCTACTTCTTGTCATGATTAAGAAACAGGGAGTGAGAGATGAATATTCCTCCATAAACAATCAGGAAATTGAACTAATTGAAAGATAAGGAATTAAGTTTTAGAAAGACAGCTAGAATTTGCAAGTCCAAATACTGTAGAGGAGACAAATGTACAGAATGGTACAAAGATCAAGTCTTTAGTTGAGTATACTCATTAACAAGAACCACTAAAAAACAATGGGAAAAAAATTCCTGGGACTCACATAACATGGGAAGAATTAAAGTTCCCATAGACCAGAGTAAACAAAACTCATAATATGTGAGGAATGCTGTAGAGTACCTAGAAGTGATTGTCTTAGTGGGGGTAAATTAGCCCCAGACTAAAGACATTCCTTAATATAGTTTAAATAAGTTTTGAAAGAAACTCATTTAAAGCCACTTATTGTGTATCAGAATTAAGTTCGGCATGATTCCTTTTAAACACAAATACCATAATCATA
This sequence comes from Myotis brandtii, assembly GCF_000412655.1. Lineage (NCBI taxonomy): Eukaryota > Metazoa > Chordata > Mammalia > Chiroptera > Vespertilionidae > Myotis > Myotis brandtii. The sequence continues at coordinate 41,363 of NW_005353324.1, read as the reverse complement.
ACAATTTAAAGCAGAATATGTCAAAATGACGGGATGGGGGAATGATATAACCAAACACTATATAAGAAACACCTTAGCGTGGCCAGCATGCCTCTGTGGTTGAGCGTAGACCTATGAGCCAGGAGGTCACGGTTCAATTCCCATTTCAAGGCTTAACATGCAAATCTGGGAATTAATATTTTTATGTATTTTTGTAACAACATGTATTTTAATTTATTGTTTCATTTAGGTTTTGTATGATATTTTAGCTCTTTAATGCAACTAAGGTCTTTAATAGTTATTGCCTCCATATAGCACAGATGAATGATCAGAGTGCAGGCAGAAGGGGAAAAGGGGCCAGATCTTGCTTTTTTTATTTCTCAAATTCAAGATCTGGTAAAAGCAAAATTAATTACACAACATATAACCAAAAAGATTTCCCCAAACCATACCATACCCCAACTAAAATAAAAATTTTACATTGTAGATAAAAACAATTTACAAAGGAAAATAAAAGATTTCAGATGTGCTTGGGTCCCCGAGGAGGCACTCCATGTCCTACATTAGCAGTAACATGCCCCCTAGTTAGTTTTGGAAAATCCTAGAGCACAGTTGGCTGTAGTCCCAATCTGGGGAAAATCTCAGGAAAGTAGTAAGATTGCTGATATGAGGCAGGAGCCACAATATTGGCATTCTTTTGTGTAATAAATCGATCTGTCACAATCTCATTGATTTCATTATTTGTGTCATACTGATGTAGTAGAATGTTTCCAGTATAATGGAGGGTAACATAAAAACAAGACATAAAACCAAGATTACTGCAAAAGCCTTGAGAAAGAAAAGAGACATTGATCGTTTCCTGATGGAACTGAAGCAGCAATTGTGGATAAATGAGGACAACTAAGAACAGACGCATTGAGCTAGATCAGGTCTGTTTCTATTAGAGACACGTGAAAACTCTTTTCTGATATCCTTTTTTGTACTAATTGGATTTTTGAAGAATTACATACTCTAAAGTATGAGCAAAGACGGGCCATCTAGAAACAATGCTCATGTCCCATAACAGAATACATCTGCACAGTTAAATTGGACTTTCAAAATTTCCTGTGGATTGTGAAGAAGCAGAGTTTTTTTAAAAAGAAAAAAAAATAAAAAATTAAAAAAACAAACAAAAAAAAAAAACAAAACCTAGATACTCAACATAGTTATCTGATAGTTGTCAGGAAGAAGGAAAGCTAGCCAATGCATCTTTTCTGGAGTATGCTAATAAGGTTTTTCTTGAACTCTGGATATCTTAAATTATAACAAACTTCCTGGGGAAGGGGAATACATTATTAATTTTGTCAATCCCAGCAACCAAAGCAAAGAAATACTGCTACCTCCAACAAACTGGCACAACATTAATCTACCCTTGAAGTTGAAACTGGAGGCTCAGTAGAACTTTACTTTGAACAGATAGACATGCATATCCTGACCACAAGGAACTTTTAATTCTAAGTGCCTACTTAGGGAAATTCTTAGACACAAATCTATAGCTAAGAAAATATATCCAAAGATATTCATTTCAACACTTTTCCATTTGTTAACACAAATTGGAACCATTCTACACTAAGATAAATTAATAAATGCATTATCTTTATATATAAAAGGCTAAGCAACCGGCCGACCGGCCAATAGGTATGACGCACACTGACCACCAGGGGGAAGACACTTAACACAGGAGCTGCTGAGTGACAGCAACTTTGCAGAGTGCCCTCTCGCACTCCGGGACCCCTCAGGGGATGTCGGACTGCTGGTTTCGGCCCCATCCCCACAGGCCAGGCCAAGGGACCCCACCTGCCGGAGGGACACTGCTCACTTTGCAGACGCCCCAGGTGTGGCCGGCCAGGGAAGGACCACGAAGTTTAGCTCCCTGGCATGTCCAGCTCATCTTGCCCAGTCCCACCCCACCAGCCACCTTCTAATTAATTTATTTTCAGTTTACACAAATTTGTGAACTAGACCTCTAGTTTACACAATAAAACACCCTAGATCAGCGGTTGCCAACTTTTCAGACCTCATAGACCACCAGTGGTCCGCAGACCACTGGTTGGCGACCGCTGCTCCAAAGGTTTCCTTAAACCAGCGGTTGCCAACCTTTCGGACCTCACGGACTACCAGTGGTCCGTGGACCACCGGTTGGTGGCCGCTGCCCTAGAGCAGTTAAAATGAATAACTAAAGCTACATGTGTCAAGGTTGAATGTCTTAAAAAGCATAATATCAAATGAAAGCATGAAATTGTAGTGTGAAAAATTTATTCAAATTTTGGAAACACCACATTTCCATAAAAAAAAAAAATAGGAACAGGTCTAAAAGCCAAAAGAGAAAGAGGACATAGCTCTCTTTGCTTTAAAATATTAAAATGGTACGTGATTTTAAACACTCCAGTGAGTAAACATCAATGGCTTTATTTCCTGAAAACAAAGGCACGATTAATTGTTTACTCTCCATTATAGCAGATGGAAGAAATTTAACTATTAAATTTAAATGACTTACTTTAGATTATGGCTATATTGATGTAATTAAATACCTGTAATTTTGTCTTCCTCCATCTCCCAATTCAATGAATTTCTCCATTTACTTAGTTCCTGTGAAAATTTTTCTTGCTCTTTTCAGAATTCAGCAGAATTTCTGACACTTAAAACGTGGTTATTTTTTTAAAGAATGTTGCAAAAATGAATAAATATGGTCACCTGTAAATGTCTTTTTAATGTGATGTATATGCCTTTATATAAAAGTAATTGACAGAAAATATATTTCTGGGAAAGGTAGAAAAGTAAATAAAATATAAACTCTTTAATAAAGGAAAAATTGCCTGTAATATAATATAAAATTCCATAGTGGAAATAAAAGATAATTATATCTTAGCTGTTTTTACAATATATAATACTGATTTTTATTCATCATAACATACATTTCCAGACAAATCTAGGTGAGTCCCATCCTATATAATAAAGAGCTAATATGCTAATTAGACTGGACAGCCTAATGATCTTCCAGACATCCTTCTCGACCTTCTGGATGAAGCTGGGGCTGCAAGGGCCTAGGCAAGAATGACCTTCCTGAATGACCAGTGGGTGGGGTGCGGGGCCAATAAGCCTACGTTGCCAGGCCAGCCATGATGGTCCCGGTGCCCCTCCCTCTGCAGAGGCAGCGGGAGAAGCAGCTGTGCAGGCCTGGTCCCAGCACCCCTCCTTCCACAGAGGTGGCAGGAGAGGTGGCGGCGCAGGCCCAGTCCCAGTCCCAGAGCCACGCCTTCCACAGATGCAGCAGGAGAGGGGGCAGCGTGGTCCCAGTGCCTCTGCAGAGGCTGGACATGGTGCAATTGTGGCTCCTCAACCTCCCACGGCCCCTCCCCAGGCTGGCCTGGCCCCCGGCCATGCCCCCCCCCGACCAGTGGGCAAGAGTCGAGGCCAGCACTAAGGAGCAGCAAGCCAGCTTCTGGTTGAGCGGTGCCCCTAGAAGCTGGGCTCATGGCTGGCGAGTGCAGAGGCAATGGCCAGAGCCTCTCCCTCTTCTGCAGCAGGTGGGCAGTAAGGAGCAAGGAGTCCTGGACTGCAAGAGCCTCGGACTGCGATAGGGATGTCTGAGTGCTGGCTTAAGCCTGGGGGGATTTGGCCTAAGCCAGCAGGCGGACATCCCCTGAGGGGTCCCCAACTGCCTGAGGGGACCCGCCTCATCCAGTGCACGAATTTCATGCACCAGGCCTCTACTTTAAATATATAAACATCTATAATAATAAAAGCATAATATGCAAATTGACCAAACGGCCAAATAGTAGAATGACTGTCCAGACGACCACACTATGACATCCACTGGCATCAAGCCAGCCAAGGCAGGTATGATGTGATTGGTTGGGGCCCCGCCATCGTCCCATGATTGCCCCACAGAGGGAGGCCCAGGCCACTGACCAGGGCTGTGGCAGGTGGGTGTGGCCTCCCTCTGCAGGGGCAATCCATTGCAGAGCCCTGGTGGGTGGGTAGGGCTACCTCTTTGGGGCAATCCAAAGTGAAGACCTGTGATCAATCACCCCAAAAAGGGAGGGCCAGGCTACCCGGTCAGCACCGCTGTGGCTGGTGGGCGGGGCCTTCCTCTATGGGATGATCGATCACAGGGCTCCTGGACTGTGAGAGGGCACAGGCCAAATTTTGTGCACCAGGCCTCTAGTATATAAATAATAGTGTCTATGGCAGAGTAATCATTTCATTATTAAAAAGGTGGTTCTTTTATCCTCTTTTTAAGATGAATGTGTTGGTTTTTTTTTCATTACTGTGACCTGATGGTCAGGAAGGAAATGGACACTTTCTAAGCACTAGGTTTCCATGCTTTATTGAAGGACAGTGAAATTATATATCTATATATTTGTGTATTCATATTTAGGTGGAAGTCTCCTGCATTGCAACAAGACATTTCTCACAATAATTTTGAAATTTACAAATGCTGGTATTCAAAGCTGAAGTCTCTTCCTGATTTAAGAAATGCTATTTCAAATAGGTTTTCCCCTAACTTTCTTCAACAGATATATTTGTAGCTGATTTCATTCTCTTCTCTCTCTTAATTTTGTAGTAATATACAGAAGAATAACCCTTTTAATAAATTTAAAATCTTGTACACTTTATACATAGGTATTGATTTGGGGATTGCATAAAATTTTATTCTCATACTTAACTCATTTTAACATATTAACTCTGTTAATATCTATGAAATTACTTTTTTAATAAATTAACACAATATAAACTTAAAAATTGTGTGCACTATTTTAATTAATAATAACTTTACAATTCTATTATTCCCTCAAGTTCAAGTTCCTTTTACTGGTAATGTGTTATTAAATTGTTCTTTCTGTACTTTTTTGTTAAATCAAATGTTAACCTTTCCAGAATCAGCTAATTTTTCCTCATTTATTATGCTATTACCAACTATTACTGTCTTCATTAATCTTTGTCTGATATTTTATTTCTAATATATGTTTGCATTTTTTGGCACATTTTGCATATTATTCAGTGGCATTTCTTAATGATTAAATGCAGGATTTAAAGTACTAATATATTATGTATTTCTATATTATTTGGAATATTTATGTTTCTATATTTATACTCAAATTAAATTATATTTATTTATAACTGTTTTTGTAATCTAAAAGGAGTAGTGATAGTATATATATTTGATATCTACACTAATAAAAGAGAAACATGGTAATTGGCGTACGACCGCTACCCTTCCCATTGGCTAATCAGCATATCCTTATGCAAATTAACTGTCAGCCAAGATGGCAGCCGGCAGCCATGC
>NW_005353324.1:21103-36037 GCF_000412655.1 Myotis brandtii | reverse complement strand
AATCGGCCCTACCCTAAGCGTGACTGAGGGTGGCATCGCATCCTCCCGATCCGCCCTGCTCTGTGCATGACGGGGCGGTGCCCCAACTCCCCAATCGGCCCTGCTCTGAGCCTGACCAGGGGCTGTACTTAGGGATTGGGCCTGCCCTCTGCCACCCGGGAGCAGGCCTAAGCCAGCAGGTCGTTATCTCCCGAGGGGTCCCAGACTGCAAAAGGGCACAGGCCGTGCTGGGTACCCCCCTCCCAACCCCCCCCGAGTGCACAAATTTTTGTGCCCTGGGCCTCTAGTATATATATAAACATATATAATTATGATAAGGGCAAAACATTCAATCTTATCTTCTACAATAAAGGAAGATAAAGTAGGGAAGGCAGTCTGAATATTTAAAAAATAAATGCAAGAAACAATAATAGAGAGAGACTTTTAATTTTTTGTATTATTAAAATATATATTCTGGGGCATTAAACACAGAAAGTACATAGTTGTGCCATAGAAAACTTGTGGAGATTTAAGCCATGTTGCTTCTTTGTGGGATATTTGCTTCTTTTGTAGTTCTTACATGTCTAACCTTTTGAAATAAAAATTGAATATTTATTAAAAATAATAGATCACTGCCAGATATTTTATGCAATGGAAACGGTAACAAGTATATTAGAAATGGCAAAATATGTGTTACTAACTGTGAACATAGCTTGAGAAATTTTACCACATTTAGGGGAATGGACAAATGGCAATGTAGTGCTCATAATATAAAATCATGGTTATTGGAAAAGTGGTAATAAAAATTAACAGAAAAGAATTTTACAGAGTTATTTAAGTTGAGAAAGAATTACAAAACAAGTACAAAAAATTCAGTAATTACTAGTAAAAACAAAACAACCATGCATCTTCAACTTGAAAGGGTCCATTACAACAAAACACAAGCCATTTATATTGAAAAAAAACAAACAACTCTTGGTCCTTTCAATGTCATGGCTGCCTATTTTGTTCATTCTTCCCCGCCAAAGTCCTTCACTTCATATTAGCCCTTTCCTCCCAAGACATTCCAGGGATTTGCTCATACTCCTACACTCAATTGTTGCCATGGCAAGTACCCCTTTGTGAATACATCACTTCTGTCTTCCATGTCACTCCTATTACTCCAAAACTAACAATTCTCCCAGTTTACAAGAACCTACAAATTATTGATGAAACAACTTAGTAAAGCAATTATTACTGTTTTGTATCTTTGCTTTTTATCTGACCAGTTTAAATTCTTTATTATTCAAGTATTTCATTTTATACTAATTCAACTTCCTTGCCTATTTCTTGCTTCTCCACACTTTCTTTAGAAAAAAACAATATTCTGTCTACAATGTGACTATACCTCTGTTACTGCATTTGACTAATGAAAACACTTTTAAAATCATGATAGACTTATCATCTGTAAGTTTATTTTCCATCCATGAGTTTCTGCTACAGGTTGTTTATTTATCTAGGATATCATACTTCCAACCTACAGCTCAGCGTAAAGACTTAGTCACCTGTTTGATGTAACCATTTAAAAAGGTGGCTTCCATTGTATTTCAGAACAAAAGTTACATATGCATTTTTACATATGCAAATGTCCAACAAATATATCCCAATCATTATTCTCACTCACTTTTTGCTTTCTAGATAAAATACTATCAACTTAGAAATTTCACAAACCCCTACAATTATGTCTACTGTCATTCATTCTTATATACATTACATTAATTTCTATTACCATAATTGAAAACTCAACATATAATCACATATAGGATCAACTATAATATTTAAGCTCTAGAACACTTTTTCTCTTGCAGACTCAGGAATTCCCCTTCTATCATTGTATATCATCTTCTCCCTTTCTTGTAAACTATACCTAGCAGCATACAAAAGTTCTCTAATATATCCCATAAAGAAAATATCTTCTTGCTCTGACTGGTGTGGTTTAATTGTCCTGTACACCAAAAGATCAAGGGTTCAATTCCTTGTCAGGACTTATGCCCAGGTTGCCTGCTCAAGCCCTGTTAGGGGAGGTCTCACTCTCACATAGATGTCTCTCTCTCCCTTCCTCTCTCTCTCCCTCCCTCCTTCTCCCTTCCTCTCTCAAATTAATAAAAACACATTATATCTTCTTGAGCCCATACTATCATTAGCTATCAGATCAATTCTCTTCACTTTTTATGATGTTTTCAACATAATCTTTAATCTCCCTTTTCCAATTCATTTTTTCATTTTCTATATTGATCTCACTCTAAATGCATTTAAGGAAAAATTCATAAACACCCATTCAAAAAATATTCTTGAAATATATAACTAGTTAGCAAAACATATTTATTCACTTTGCTAAATAATTATCTCTGAATCTAAGGAAATTACCCCCAAAAATATAAAATAAACAAAAGCATTGTGAAAAATTCTCTGCTATTGTGTGAACATAGATGTGTGCTGCCAGGAGCCGGTCCATCCTTGCTGCTTGACACAGTCGCTGCAGAGAAGAAACATCTGCACAGCATATGTTTCAAGGGACCTGGCGTATATAGCATACTGTTCTTAATATGTTTGCTCCCCTTCTTGGCGCTATGTGTTTTAACCAAGGTCACCTCTCTGAGAAAGGTTGTTTCCCCAGGTAGGAATTTTTCCCTGAAGTTAGGGAGGGAATAAAACCCCTTAACTAAGTGCCAGGTGGGTAGTTAATCACTTTAACTACGAACAATCACGCTTAAGCTACATGATCTTTACTCCCCGGAATGGAGATAAGAAACACCCTAACCTTTGGAATAGAAATTGACAGGATTAAAATCAACTGGTATAAATACAGATGTAATAAGACAACAGGACACAGAACCTAGAGACAGAACCTAGTGAGCGAACATGGCAAAAGATCCTGGACAGAACCTGACTACAGAACTTGGCTGGAGAACCTAGACAGAACATGGCAGGAGAACCTACACAGAACCTGGCTGGAGATCCTGACCAGAACTTGGCTGGAGTTCCTGGCTAGAGATCCTGGCTAGGCTGCTGATCAACTGAATGCTGTCTCCGTGTCATTCCTTCTTCGCCGACTCCGTCCACACCTTTGGGGACCCCTGGACCTGCTGGGGTTAGACCCCAGCATCGTGGAGCTTGGATAAATTTTCAATAGCAATGCTAGAGAAAAATGTAAAATTAATATTTAACAGAATGATTTAGCAGTTGGATAAAGGTTCCATTTCTTCTGATGGTAGAAAATTAATGCAATCAAATCAAGAGAAATGCAGCCACTTCCGTATAGTTCACATTTATTTTGGGCGTATTAAATAATTCAAAAATGTTCCTCTTAAGTTCTTCAGTTTTGCCCAGTGAAAAATATCATTTCATGAGTTTTGATAGAATCTTCTCTTCTTGGCTGTAGAGGACCCGGTTCTTGTTCATGATCACTGTCATCCATCTATGTTAGCTCATAAGCTAAAATATTCAACAAACTGAGAAGAAGCATCCCTTTGTGTGAAACTGCCTTCAAAACCACTTACCTGGGGACCTTGTTTAGCCTTTGAAAATACAGACACAGAATTCAGACACATAGTAATTCAGACATATGAGGCCTGGTGTTTTCTTCCAGGTGTAATCCTTGAGGTATAATTCTCCACAAATCACTCATATTTCTGAACATCTTCAAAGGCATTCACAGCTTGTTTTCTCCAGAGTGCTTTTGCAAGGATATTTGCATAGTAGGTAGCCGGGAAATGTAGACATGTCTCTTCCTGAGGCATATATACTTACCTTTCAGGAAAATAAATTTAGAGCTGTCTCATTCGCTGAAACAGATTTATTTACATTCTAGGACAGTAAAGTTAGAGATGTCACTTTCCTAGAGCTGATTTGTATGACATTTTAGGGTAATGAAGATAACAGGTCTCTCTGTTTTAGAAGAAAAATAGAATTGGCAATATACACTCTAAGAGCTTCCTAATATCAGTGGGTTTTTGTTTCTTTCTTTGAACACTCTCTACTCTGTGTTTAGGCAATACTTGGTCTCCACTGTGTCATCCTTTGGGAACTGAGGCAATGGTTAGAATAGCTAATGATAAAAAGAAAGATTTTTTTAACTGATCTATATTTTCATATGACCAATTAAATTGAACATTTTAATCTAACCAATTATAATATTTCTAATCAATTAGAAATCAAATATGATGGGTGTATATGTCTAACCAGTGGATGAAAGAAATTAAAACTATTTATAAAAAACATGTGTGGAGAAAGTCACACAATCAAGGTATTCAGACCAACTTTTTAAAAAAGCAATAATTTTAAAAAACTTTTTGAAATAACCTTTTTGCATATGACATTTAGGAAAAAGTTATACACAATTCTATGATAACAACAAACAGAAACAACAAACCTAGAAAATTTCCATATTTTAGAGTTGCCCATTATATTATTAAAATGTCCAATTTCAAGGACAAGTTATGATATGCACATCTATGCACATATACACACATACATACACACGGCAAAAGAACAAGTGAGTAGGGTCCATACCCAGAAAAATAAGCAAGCAATAAAAACTCATTCCAAAGTAAGCCTGTACTGAACATATGAAACAAACTAAATAACCTCTTATAAATATGTGTAAGAACTAACAAAATCAAATGTAAATAATTAAAAGAAAGTGTGAGAACACGGTCTCACCTATAAGATCAGACATTATAAATACAAATGAGCCCAAAAAGAAATTCTGGTGGTGAGGAATATATTAATTTAAATGGGAAATAATACTAGAGGAACTAAACAGCAGATTTCTCCAGGCAGAAGGAAGATTTACCAAGATTGAGACAAATCGATTAAAGAAAATGTAAGAATGAACAATCAAAAATTAAACTAAGAAAACTATTCTATATGTCTATATTGAATAGATATAAATGTAGATATAGATATAGAAATAAAAATAAAAATAGAGATAGAGATGATAGAGCTAGAGCTAGAGATAGAGGTAGAGATAGAGATATATAGAGAATGATAGAGATATTCCATTGGTTCCGTTTCTTCTGTGAACACTGATAAATACAGATTTTGGTAGTGAGCAAAATCTTCATTCTAGAGCATCTTATGGCACGCATAAACTAATTATTAAAATTCTGCAGTACACCCCAAAATATACTTTTTGCTGATATGACCAAAAAAATGTATAATTTTGATTGGTTCACACCAGAAAGCTATTACTTTAATGGCTGTTGTCATTCTTTTTTTATTTGATATTCCAAGGTAAAAGAGGTCAGTGCTCCTAACTAAATAGTCAGGTATTCCATGTTTTAAAAATTCTTGTGGCACACTGGTTGAAGATTGCTATTCTAGAGAAACATATTTTAAGGATATGTTTTCTGCCTTGGTTCTGGGATTTCTGGAAATGACTAACCTGATTAAACTTAAATATGCTAATGACCCTATTTTCTGTAGCACTGATAGTCCAGGGCATAATCTGTCAATAGAGATATGCAAAATTTCACCATTAGATTCTGCTAATCAAATACTGATAATAAGCAGGAGCTAGGTGACTGTGTATATGATACTTTTGAACACTTTTTTTTAAAATTAATGAATATAAGAAAATTGGCTGTTTGCTTCTAATGTCACTGAACAAAGCGGGGAAGGAAAATAATGAGCTCAGGGATTAGAATTCCCAACTCAAGTGCTTCATTAATAACCTTAAAACTACTACATGTGCTCTGAAGGAGACACTTATGTTCTACAGCTGTAGGGCTGAGATGCTGAAAATCAAAATCAGCATCTCATCAGTGATTGGCAAAATTACAACACAACTTCAACTTCTAGTTTTGTAAGATATGTATTGTTAAGGGCATTAGTTGAGAAAGAATGAGATTCTGAAAGTTGGAATGAGAACATATGGGAAGACCCTGGTGAAGCTTGGGACACTGAGTCTCTAAATTCTGATGAACCGTCTTGGCCAGTGGGATGGGACTTTTCATCCCCAGTAGAACTAGCTTATTCACCTCTCTCTTTGAGGGAATCACCCTGAATTTTGTAATGAAACTGTGATGACCTCTTTAGAGGCAGGTTCCCTCTAAAGCAATGCTGAGTCTTCACAGATTCGCCCCCACAACTCTTCTTGCTTCCAGATCTATAATTAAATTCAAGGACCAGCAGACCCCTAGAGGTGAGGTACAAAATGTGACCCATGAAGAGGTACACTCTACTATAGGGGAACCAGTTGAGTTAGATAATTTATATAATGAAGCATGAGAAACTGGTATAGAGATGATTTAGGATGTGGAGCAATAGTGGAAGGAGCATGAAGTTAGATCAGGCTGAATCCTATTGATATGGACTCACTAACCAGCAATACTGCTTTTAATATTGTAGCTCAAGGAATTAAAAAGGGATCTGTGTGTTTGGTTGGTTGGTTGAAAAATGAACCAAAGGAAGGCAACAGTGAGCATGTTTGAAATGTCAGGAACTTGCCTTGGCTTAAAGTAGAGGAAGGAATTTAAAAGCATAGGGATTTTTGAATGGTAGATTATATTTATCATTTAAGACCTACTCACCCACCCTGCGAAAATCTAGGAGACATACTTTACACCATGATTATGAGGAGTAACTTTGTGAGTGGAGCCCAGACATCCTTGAAGAACTCTATGATCACTCTTCTCTGAATGCCAAACCTTACAGTGGAAAATACAGTCACTGTGTTGGGAAATCAAAAGGTAATAGTAGTTCACTGAATCCCAACTTGCAGGAGCCAAGTAGTGGTACTCAACCATCAAAGACAAGGTTAGTGTGGTTACTATAATGGACAGCAGTCAAAGTAGCAATAAGAATTGTCTGGCTCATGCAGACCTATGTTGTTGGCCAGTTGATTATGGTGTTCCTAGAAGTTAAACAGATGGGAACTCTACTAGATGCTTACTTGATGCATGTGTAGAAGCAGAAAAGTTTTAGAGAAAATGAACAAAAATATAATCTGAATCATAAGAAAGAGAGTCATAGCCTCTCAATCATTCCAAGGACTTGAGTAGTTTACACACTCAGAATCCCTGGAATAAAGGGAATCTGGGCTTGCCTGTGAAAGGGACCTGGTACTGCAATGCATATATTGTTAATTTTTCTCCCAGCTTTTCTCAAAGGGACCTATGACCTTTACCAGGGTAACTACATTTGAAAAAAGGAAATAATCAGACTTTCAGGGACTATGGACATTTTGTCTGAACTGACATTAGTCCCAAGGGTCCCAGAACATTACTGTGGTCTAAAAGTCAGTGTAGGGGCTCATGGAGGTCAGATGACCAATGGATGTTTAGCTCAAATCCATGTCACAGTGGGGCCTGTATGTACTCTGTCCAATGTTGTCATTATTTCTCCAGGTAGCACAATGGAAAGAGACATACTTAACAGTTGACAGAATCCCCATACCAGCTTCTTGACCTTTGGAGTGAGGGCTATTATAGCATGAAAGGCCAAATGGAAAACACTAGAACTGCTTATATCTAGAAAAATAGTATCCCAAAAGCAATACCATGTTCCTGAAGTGATTGCAGAGATTAGTGCCACCATCAAACTAAAGATGCAGGATGTTTCTTCTCACCAAATCCAATTTGATGTACTTATTTGACCTGTGCAGAAGGCAGAGAGAACTTGGAGAATGACAGTGGATTATCATAAGCTTAACCAGGTGGTGACTCCAGTTCTAGCTACTATACCAGATGTAGTTTTAATTCTAGAGTAAATTAACACATCTATAACCTTGTATATAGCAATTGAGCTGCCAAATGTCTTTTTCTCCATCCCTGTCAACAAGCTATACCAGCAGCAATTTGCTTTCAGCTGCCAAAGCCAGCTATACACCTTCACTGTCCTACCTCAGGCGTATGTCAACTTTCCATCCTTTCGTTATAATGTAGTTCATAATTTAGAAAAGATCTTAATCACCTGTTCATTACAGCATTATGCACGGTGGTCAAGACATGGAAACAATGGAAGTGTCCTTTGATAGATGATTGGATAAAGAAAATGTGGTACAAATATAGACAATGGAATACTACTCAGCCATGAGAAAAGATGAAATACTGCAATTTGTGACAATATGGATGGACCTTGAGAATATCATGCTAAGCAAAATAAGTCAGACAGAAAAAGTCAAGAACCGTATGATTTAATTCATATGTGGGATATAAAAGCAACACATGAGCAAACAAAAAAATTGAATAAACAAAAACTCATCAGCACGAACAACAGTATGGTGATTAGCAGAGGAAAGGAGGTGGGGGTAGCAGTAAAGGGTAAAGAGGTGCAAATATAAGGTAACAGAAGATGATCTGCATTTGAGTGGTGGGTACACAATGCAATATAGAGACCATGACTTATTGAAATGTATACAAATTTTTTCTTTTACAATTTTCCATCTTTTTTTTTTCAATTGTAGTTCACATTCAATATTATTCGGTATAAGTTTCAGGAGCACAACATAGTGGTTAGAAAATCATATACTTTACAGAGTGGTCCCCCTGATATTTCAAGTACTCCCCTCCCCCCCTGTGCTGGGGTCCAGCTCCAGCAGGCCAGGGGTTCCCAAAGGTGTGGACAGAGTCAGCGAACAATGATTTACACAGAGACAGCATTCAGATGATCAGCATAGCTCTCTTTAGTCTCCATAGATCTTCCTGTGCCTGGCTGAGGCCACAGAGAAAGATCCAGAGGCAAGCTGAGCCTTTATTTTATAGTCATAGGTAAACAAGGTAGTGGTTACCATAGTTACACTGTTCTTGTGAGTTTCACTTGTTTTGGCTACTTCCTGCACCTCCCTCAGCCCATTAGCTTCCCAGATGAGATATGGGGAGCGTTATAAGGTCAAGCCTAATTATGCTAAGAGGACTGTGCCCTCTAAGCTGGGACTTGTTTGTGACTTTGCCAACAGGTCAGTCTGAGGCTTAACCCTATAGCTCCTCCCCACACCCTGGCCCATACATAGCTATTGCAATATTATTTTTTCCTCCATTGACCTCTCCCTGGCCATTCGCACCCCCCAGCATATGCCCACACACCCCTAGTGACTGTATCCATTGGTAATGCTTATATGCATGCATACAAGTCCTTTGATTGATCTCTTACCACCCTACCCCATACCCCCACCTTCCCTCTAAGGTTTGACAGCCAGTTCGATGCTTCTCTGTCTCTGGATCTATTTTTGTTCATCAGTTTATGTTGTTCACTATATCCCACAAATGAGTGAGATCATGTGGTATTTATCTTTCTCCTGACTTAGTTTGCTTAGCATAATGCTCTCCAGGTCCATCCATGCTGCTGCAAATGGTAAGAGTTCCTTCTTTTTTACAGCAGTGTAGTATTCCATTATGTAGTTGTACCCCAGTTTTTTAATCCATTCGTCCACTGATCAGCACTTAGGCTGTTTCCAAATCGTAGTTATTATAAATTGTGCTGCTATCCTATCTAATAAAAGAGAAACATGCAAATAGACTGTACCTCCACTATGTCCACAAGCCACACCCACAAGCCAATTAGGAGTGAATATGCAAATTAGCCCAACTAAGATGGCAGCGGCCATGGTGCTGGAGTGAGCAGGAGGCTTGGGTTGCCCCCGGCGATGGAGGAAGCCAAGCTTCCCACCTGTCCTGGGCGGCCCTGAGCTCTGCTAAAGGCTACAAAGTTTCAATTATAGAAGATAAATAAATCTCAGATACCTGCTTCCAGCCAGTGATGGCCTCTGCTCTAGGAGGGGCTGGGAGCCTGGGTTGCGACCTGGGCTGTGCTCAAGGCTACAAGTTTCAATTATAGAAGATAAATAAATCCCAGATACCTGCTTCCAACCCATGGCCGTGGCCAGCCTGAAAATGGCCATCAGCCCCTCACCCAGGCTAGCCAGTCACCCCAGCAAGGACCCCCACCCTGAAGGGGCTGTTGGCAGCCTGAAAACGGCACTCAGCCCCTCACCCAGGCTGGCCACACCCCCATGGGGTAAAGGGTCCCCGCTGGGTGGCTTGGCCAGCCAGCAAACAGCCCTCAGCCCCTCACACAGGCTGACCAGGCACCCCAGCGGGAACTCCCCACCTTGAAGGGGCTGTGGACAGCCTGAAAACAGCCATCAGCCCCTTACCCAGGTTGTCCAGGCATCCCATTGGGGACCTCCACCTTAAAGGGGGCATGGGCAGCCTGAAATCGGCCCTTAGCCCCTCACCCAGGCTGTCTAGGCACCCCAGCGGTACCCCCTCTCCTTGAAGGGGCTGTGACCAGACTGCAAACAACCATCAGCCCCTCACCCAGGCTGGCCACACCCCCATGGGGTGAGGGTCCCCGCTGGGGGGCTTGGCCAGCCTGCAAACAGCCATCAGCCCCTCACCCAGGCTGGCTAGGCACCCCAGCGGGACCCCCACCCTGATCCAGGACACCCTTTAGGGCAAACCAGCCGGCCCCCACCCGTGCACCAGGCCTCTATCCTATATAATAAAAGGGTAATATGCAAATTGACCCTAACAGCAGAACGACTGGGAATGACTGGTCATGATGGCACACACTAACCACCAGGGGGCAGATGCTCAATGCAGGAACTGCCCCCTGGTGGTCAGTGTGCTCCCACAGAGGGAGCTCTGCTCAGCCATAAGCCAGGCTGACGGTTGCCAGCACAGCGGTGATGGCGGGAGCCTCTCCCACCTCCTCAGCAGTGCTAAGGATGTCCGACTGCGGCTTAGGCCTGCTCCTTGCTGGCAAGTGGACATCCCCTGAGGGCTCCCGGGCTGCCAGAGGGATGTCTGACTGCCAGCTTAGGCCCGATCCCTGGGGGAGCGGGCCTAAGCCAGCAGGTGGACATCCCCTGAGGGGTCCCAGACTGCGAGAGGGCACAGGCCGGCCTGAGGGACCCCCCTGAGTGCACAAATTTTTGTGCACTGGGCCTCTAGTGAACACAAAATCTTATTAACTAATGTCACTGCAATACATTTAATTTTTAAGAAGTAAAAAAATAAAAAAATCATGAGAAGCACAGAAATTTCAATAACTCTGTTTCCTTTAGAAAGGGAAGAATAAATGAGAACAACTTCAAAGCATGTTACAAATGAGACTACAACTGAATTAGTGCCATTAACTTGTAGAAAATTTAAAGCAAATAAAGGATAATTCTAAAGCTATAAAACTATATGGAGAGTATTCATTATGTTATTTAAATTCTTTATGATTTTAAATAGGAAACATTTTTAAAAATTGCTAGTGAGCATGTATTCAGAATTTTAAGTACACAGAGTACATTATTAAGGAAATAGTAGGTGATAGTGAGGAGAGGCTGAAGAAAAGAAAGAAAATATTGTCCAGCTTCAGTAAACGATAACTTATTTAACTCCCGCTGTCCTTTCTCTCAATCAGAGAAATAGCCTCTACCAACCAGATAAATAGGCAAATTACTAAATCCACTCTACTTCTACACACCTACTGTTTTTCTGTTCACCACATTATTTTCTATATTAAGGAAGATAATCATATTTTTAAAAAAAATAAGTTGATATAAAACAAGGGGATATAACTGGCCATAATATGTGCAACATTTAACAACTTTAGTCATTTGTATACTATCTAAGCTCTTTTGGTGTGCTGCATATTACTATTATTATTACTTATTAAATTAACTTATTTCTTACATTTAGATAATGTTTAAGAACTTTATTTTATTCAAATGTATTTAAAGGGAACCTAAATCACTTACCAATATAGAAGCACCATAACAAATTAATGCACTAAAATTCAAATCATGTAATTAAAATAGGAGAAAGCAAATTATATAATCATTTTTTTCAAAACTTAAAGTAATATTAATTATAAAAATAAATAATTGATCCGATGAACAAAAATATATATATCTGAAAATAATTTTTCATAAAAGAATGAAACTTAGTCCTGGCCAGTGTGGCTCAGTTGTTTGGAACATCGTCCCATACACCAAAAGATTGCAGGTTCAATTCTCAATTAGGGCACACACCTAAGTTTTGGGGCTCAGTCTCTCTCTCTCTCTAAAAAATAATAAATGTATCCTCAGGGGAGTATTAAAAATAAAAGAAGATATATATTTATTTTTTTAAAAAGAGCATGAGACTTATTGTGATCAGTCAATAAAATTGATATTCTGCTAGATATCACTTAGTAAAAAGTACAAAATTCTAACACAAAAATTCAATTCTGTTCTATAACTATGATGCTGCTTCTCCCTAAGGTTTCCAACTCATAGACATACAATCATAAAAGGTCAAAATCTGCTTAAGAGCTTAACTGTGTTTTCTGATTTGAAATATTATTCTTAAGAAACGAATAGAAATGTTGTTCAACCCACTCACTTCAAAAAATCTCCACAACAAGCCTTGGTTCTTTTTTTCTTCTGATTAGTTCAAATTAATTGGCAATGTTCACAAAGAAATGGAGTTTCTCGTCCATACACCAACACTCATTCATTTGGAACAATAAAGGTAAGTTATTAACAAATATTTTCATAGTATTCAAACTATTGTTAGTGAATGCACTAGATAATAATATGAAACCAATTACAGAAATCTAGGCATGTCTTTCTAGTTTTTGTGCATTCAAGTTAATTTTTCTGATATAACTGTTCCTCTAAAGATAAGTGAAATCATTAAAATTGCTAGTACACAAAGCTAAAAAAGCATGCATTCTTTGCCTCTGAAAGGACGTCTTACTTGGAAGACATTATTTTCTCAATGCAGGCAGAGTTCTTTTATTCATGAAAATTCAACAAACAAGCATCACTAAAGAACAAAGAGCTGTTTATGGTGAGGGAGGGAGGGAAAGAGAGAGAGAGAGAGAGAGAGAGAGAGAGAGAGAGAGAGAGAGAGATGGCCTGCCCTTAATATGAATAACACATCTCTTCATGTGGTATATCTGTTGGGGTGGGCTTCCATCTATATACCTGAGTCTATTCCACACCCAAAGCAGCAAAATTGAAGTAACATATAACTTGGGTTTGAAGAACGATGTTTATAATAGATGAATTATAGCTTTGGCTTTATCATTTTCTGCATGTTCCCAGACATAGTTTTCAGGCTGCATTTTTTTTTTGTCTTCACACCAGTAAGTTGCAATTAGTTTGAAATTATCTTTTCCAGTATAGGTGTGAGGAAAACTGTACAGACTTTCTTATATAAAAATTGGGATTTTTATGCAACTATTATCTGATAAATAATTGGCTGAGTTCATAGTATTAGTTCCAACATAGTTTTTCATTCTGGTCTCAGTATTGATAAATCAAAGTTCCAGTCATATCTATAATTCTCTAATGAATCATGCTGCTTCACAGAGAAAACTAATCAAACGTTATTCATGCTCTGCTACTCAATATGCCTTTACCATTTTAAAAAAACATTTTTAAAAGTGTCTTCACAATTACTTTTGTGGCTTCAATGTTTTTAATTAAATACCACACTATAAATGACACCTCCACTGTTTTACAATCAT
This sequence comes from Myotis brandtii, assembly GCF_000412655.1. Classification (NCBI taxonomy): domain Eukaryota; kingdom Metazoa; phylum Chordata; class Mammalia; order Chiroptera; family Vespertilionidae; genus Myotis; species Myotis brandtii. The sequence goes on along the minus strand of NW_005353324.1, from coordinate 22,570 downwards.
TCCCAGTCACAAGGCATATCCTTTTTAAAATGATGCTTGAAATTTTTATTATTTTTTAAAAAATAAGTCTCATTTTAGCAGGTTCAAAATGCCATTGCAAATGGAAATATTTAATATCAGAATTTATGAATAGTTCTTCATGGATGACATAAAATTAAATAGACCCAGTCTCTGCCAACATTCAAAAATCAAATTCATAATTTTTTGCATGAATTATTTGCAGTTGGTAGTTAAGCAATACCAAAATGCTGTTTAATTGATTAATTAAATTGATTTTGTGTTTGTGAAAAGATTATATGAATAGTTTATTATAATGACCATGAGTACTTAAAATTAGCACCTTTATGCTTTAAAAATTCCAGTTTTAAGTGCAGCTTAATGATGCTTCAAAAACTATTACTGTCATCAGCACAAGAACAACACAAATTATTTTGCTTATAAATTATATGTGCTTATAAAATGCGATTAATTAATTATTCCCTTCTAAAGGTAGTTTTAGAATTATCATTGTAAAAGGAAGTTTCTGAAAATTCAGTTTTTAAAAATACACACATGGGATCCATAGCATCTATGTAATCCATGCTTCCAACAATATGAAAAAATATAGAAATGCATGTGTAGAACCTTCACTGGTAGGATTAAATGCCATCTGTAAATTATGTGGCCTGCAGAAATAGGATAATTGCAATGATTTCTATGTGGACCTCATTTTAAACACAGAAATTCATAGAAACTTGTATTTTTTCAGGGTACACATATGTTTCTTTTTTATTGAATTTTTTTGGGTGGTGTTGGTTAATAAAATTATATAGGTTTCAGGTGTACATTTCTATAACACATCATCTACTTTTGTAAAAACCCTGGGTGGTGTTCATCACATCCAGAACCACCGCTACCAAGCGGAAGGAAGTCAGTTCTGCAGGGGTTGTCTTGGCAACGGCTGTGCCCTCCCCTGAGCTGTTTCCCCAGAGCTGTTTCCTGTAAGGGCAGGTTTTGAGGCAGGAACCTGCTCTGGGAGTTTGGAGGCATATCTTTATGAAGTGTGCTGTGCCAGCATGGCCAAGGGTAAACCTGAGAAGGGGCAGCTGAAAGGCTGAGAAAAGACTGGCAAGAGAATGAAAGCTGGGTCCCAGTGGGACGCTGCTTCTCTGAGAGACAGCGACCACGCCCACAGCCCTGTCTATTTTATAGCAGATTTGCCACAAGGCAAAGTAAGGGCATGACCAAGATGTTTACAACATTCTCCTGGGTTTCAATCCTACTCAACTACATGCACCTGAACTCTATCAAGCCTATATCACTAAGGCACGTGGGGCCATGTGTTCGGACCATAGGTTCAAGCTTACAAGTACATACAGCCTTTGTCTATAATTATGCTGGGAGGGCTCTGCCCTCCAAGCTGGGACTTGTTCGTGGCTTTGCCATGAGAAGACCGTGCCCTCTCATTAGTCTGAGGCTTGAACCTGT